>NC_080382.1:108099787-108212452 GCF_014773155.1 Arachis stenosperma
TAAGTTTGGTGTGGTAAAAAGCATTGCTTTTTCATAACCATTATGGCACCAAAGGCCGGAGAAAACCTCTAGAAGAGGAAAGGGAAGGCAAAGGCTTCCACCTCCGAGTCATGGGAGATGGATAGATTCCTCTCAAAGGTGCATCAAGACCACTTCTATGAAGTTGTGGCCTTGAAGAAGGTGATCCCCGAAGTCCCCTTTCACTCAAAAGGGTGAATATCCGGAGATCCGCCATGAGATCCGAAGAAGAGGTTGGGAAGTACTACCAACCCCATTCAACATGTCGGAATCTTGATGGTTCAAGAGTTCTATGCCAATGCATGGATCACAAAGAACCATGACAAAGTGTGAACCCGAATCCAAAGAATTATCTCACTATGGTTCGGGGGAAATACTTGGATTTTAGTCCGGAGAGTGTGAGGGTGGCGTTCAACTTGCCTATGATGCAAGGAGATGAGCATCCTTACACTAGAAGGGTCAACTTTGATCAAAGGTTGGACCAAGTCCTCACAGTCATATGTGAAGAGGGCGCACAATGGAAGCAAGATTCAAGAGGAAAGCCGGTCCAATTGAGAAGGCATGACCTCAAGCCAGTGGCTAGAGGATGGTTAGAGTTCATACAACGCTCAATCATCCCCACTAGCAACCGGTCCGAAGTTACCATAGACCAGGCCATCATGATCCATAGTATCATGATTGGAGAAGAAATAGAGGTTCATGAGGTTATAGTCCAAGAACTCTATAAGGTGGCGGACAAGACCTCCACCTTGGCAAGGTTAGCCTTTCCTCATCTCATTTGTCACCTCTGTTATTCAGTTGGAGTTAACATAGAGGGAGACATTCCCATTGATGAGGACAAGCCCATCACCAAGAAAAGGATGGAGTACACAAGAGACCTCACTCATCAAGAGAAGATCAAAGAATCATGAGGGAGGAGCAACAAAGACAAGGAAGAGACATTGAGGAGCTCAAGCACTCCATAGGATCTTCAAGAGCAAGAAAGAGCCGCCATCACTAAGGTGGACCCGTTCTTTGATTTCCTTGTTATTGTTCTTCTGTTTTTCGAATTTTAATGCTTATGTTTATCTATGTTTGTGTCTTATGATCATTAGTGTCTTAGTGTCTATGCCTTAAAGTTATGAATGTCCTATGAATCCATCACCTTTCTTCAATAAAAACGTGCCTAATTGATAAAAGAAAGAATTGCATGAATTTTGAATTTTATAACAGTTTAATTATTTTGATGTGGTGGCAATATTTTTTGTTCTCTGAATGTATGCTTAAACAGTGCATATGTCTTTTGAATTTGTGGTTCATGAATGTTGGCTCTTGAAAGAATGATGAAAAAGGAGACATGTTACTGAGGATCTGAAAAATCAATAAAATGATTCTTGAAGCAAGAAAAAGCAGTGAATACAAAAAAAAAAAAAAGAGAAGAAAGCAAGCAAAAAAAAAAAAATCGAAAAAAAAAGAGAGAAAGAAAAAAGAAAAGAAATAAAGTTGTGATCCAAGGCAAATAAGAGTGTGCTTAAGAACCCTGGACACCTCTAATTGGGGACTTTAGCAAAGCTGAGTCACAATCTGAAAAGGTTCACCCAATTATGTGTCTGTGGCATGTATGTATCCGGTGGTAATACTGGAAGACAGAGTGCTTTGGGCCACAGCCAAGACTCAATAAGTAGCTGTGTTCAAGAATCATCATACTTAACTAGGAGAATCAATAACACTATCCGGATTCTGAATTCCTAAAGAAGCCAATCATTCTGAACTACAAGGGATAGAGTGAGATGCCAAAACTATTCAGAGACAAAAAGATAAAAGCCCCGCTCATCTAATTAATACTAATCTTCACAGATGTTTTTGGAGTTCATTGCATATTCTCTTCTTTTTTTATCTTATTTGATTTTCAGTTGCTTGGGGACAAGCAACAATTTAAGTTTGGTGTTGTGATGAGCGGATAATTTGTATACTTTTTGGCATTGTTTTTAGTATGCTTTGATACGATATAGTTAGTTTTTAGTATATTTTTATTATTTTTTAATTAAAATTCACTTTTCTGGACTTACTATGAGTTTGTGTGTTTCTGTGATTTCAGGTATTTTCTGGCTGAAATTGAGGGACCTGAGCAAAAATCTGATCCAGAGACTCAAAAGGACTGCAGATGCTGTTGGATTCTGACCTCGCTGCACTCGAAGCGGATTTTCTGGAGCTACAGAAGCCTAATTGGCACGCTCTCAACGGCGTTGGAAAGTAGACATCCTGGGCTTTCCAGCAATATATAATAGTCCATACTTTGCCCAAGATTGATGGCCCAACCGGCGTTCAAAGTCACCTCAAGAAATTCCAGCGTTAAACGCCGGAACTGGCACCTAAATGGGAGTTAAACGCCCAAACTGGCACCAAAGCTGGCGTTTAACTCCAAGAAGAGTCTCTACACGAAATTGCTTCATTGCTCAGCCCAAGCACACACCAAGTGGGCCCGGAAGTGGATTTTTATGTCATTTACTCATTTCTGTACACTTAGGCTACTAGTTTCTTATAAGTAGGACCTTTTACTATTGTATAGAAATCTTTTGATCACTTTTAGATCTCTAGATCATCTTTGAACATTTTAGTTCTTAGATCATTGGGAGGCTGGCCATTCGGCCATGCTAGACCTATGCTTATGTATTTCAACGGTGGAGTTTCTACACCATAGATTAAGGTGTGGAGCTCTGCTGTACCTCGAGTATTAATGCAATTACTATTGTTCTTCCATTCAAATTCCGCTTGTTCTTTTACCAAGATATCACTTGTTCTTCAACATGATGAAGGTGATGATTGACGCCCATCACCATTCTCACCATGAACAAGGTGACTGACAACCATTCTTGTTCTACAAGCATCTGAGGCTTAGTGAATATCTCTTGGATTCCTGATTGCACGATGCATGGTTGATCGCCTGACAACCGAGTGCTCGCCTGACAAACGAGCCAGCCATTCCGTGAGATCAGAGTCTTCGTGGTATAGGCAAGAACTGATGGCAGCATTCAAGAGAATCCGGAAGGTCTAACCTTGTCTGTGGTATTCTGAGTAGGATTCAATGACTGAATGACTGTGACGTGCTTCAAACCTGTAACCTACTGGGCGTTCGTGACAGACGCAAAGAGTTATTCTATTCCGGTAGAGGAGGGAACCAAACCGGTGATTGGCAGCACTGTGACAGAGTGTGTGCATTAGCTTTCACTGCGCGGATGGGAGGTAGCTGCTGACAACAGTGAAACCTTACACGAGCTTGCCATGGAAAGGAGTAAGAAGGATTGGATGAAGGCAATAGGAAAGCAGAGAGACGGAAGGGAAGGCATCTTCATACACTTGTCTGAAGCTCTTACACCAATGATATACATAAGTATCACTATCTTTATCTTCTATGTTATTTTCGTTCATCACCATATACATCTGAGTTTGCCTGACTAAGATTTACAAGATGACCATAGCTTGCTTCAATACTAACAATCTCCGTGGGATCGACCCTTACTCGCGTAAGGTTTATTACTTGGACGACCCAGTGCACTTGCTGGTTAGTTGTGCGAAGTTGTGTAATGCCATGGTATTGAGCCGCCAAGTTCTTGGAGCCATTACCGGGGATTATTTGAGTTGTGAAAAAGTATTGTTCACAATTTCGCGCACCAACAACCACCTCCGTTCTACCTTAGATTGGGTGAATATCTCTTGGATTCCTGATACACGATGCATGGTTGATCGCCTGACAACCGAGTGCTCGCCTGACAAACGAGCCAGCCATTCCGTGAGATCAGAGTCTTCGTGGTATAGGCTAGAACTGATGGCGGCATTCAAGAGAATCCGGAAGGTCTAACCTTGTCTGTGGTATTCTGAGTAGGATTCAATGATTGAATGACTGTGACGTGCTTCAAACTCCTAGCAGGCGGGGCGTTAGTGACAGACGCAAAAGAATCACTGGATTCTATCCGGCCTGACCGAGAACCGAGATGATTAGCCTATGCTGTGACAGAGCATAGGAAACGTTTCACTGAGAGGATGGGAGGTAGCCACTGACAACGGTGAAACCCTTGCATAAGCTTGCCATGGAAAGGAGTGAGAAGGATTGGATGAAGACAGTAGGAAAGCAGAGAGACAGAAGGGAAGGCATCTTCATACGCTTATCTGAAGTTCCTACCAATGAATTACATAAGTACCTCTATCTTTATCTTTATGCTTTATTCATATATCACTATACCCATTTGAGTCTGCCTGACTAAGATTTACAAGGTGACCATAGCTTGCTTCATACCAACAATCTCCGTGGGATCGACCCTTACTCGCGTAAGGTTTATTACTTGGATGACCCAGTGCACTTGCTGGTTAGTTGTGCAAAGTTGTGTTTATGCCACGGTATTGAGCACCAAGTTCTTGGGGCCATTACTAGGGATTATTTGAGTTGTGAAAAGTAGTGATCACAATTTCGCACACCAGAGGTCAGAATCCAAAAGCATCTGCAGTCCTTTTCAGCCTCTGAATCAGATTTTTGCTCAGGTCCCTCAATTTCATCCAGAAAATACCTGAAATCACAAAAAAACACACAAACTCATAGTAAAGCCCAAAAAAGTGAATTTTAACTAAAAACTAATAAAAATATAATAAAAACTAACTAAAATATACTAAAAATATACTAAAAACAATGCCAAAAAGCGTATAAATTATCCGCTCATAAGTAACATGTCTCCTTTTTCATCATTCTTTCAAGAGCCAACAATTTTAACATTCATGAACAACAAATTCAAAAGACATGCACTGTTCAAGCATACATTCAGAAATCAAAAGTATTGCCACCACATCAAAATAATTAATCTGTTATAAAATTCAAAATTCATGCAATTCTTCTCTTTTTCAATTAAGAACATTTTTCATTTAAGAAAGGTGATGGATTCATTGGACATTCATAACTTTAAGGCATAGACACTAAGACACTAATGATCATAAGGCACAAACATAAATAAACATAAGCATAAAAATTCGAAAAAAACAGAAAAATAAAGAACAAGGAGATTAAAGAACGGGTCCACATTAGTGATGACGGCTTGTTCTTCCTCTTGAAGATATTATGGAGTGCTTGAGCTCTTCAATGTCTCTTCCTTGCCTTTGTTGCTCCTCTCTCATGATTCTTTGATCTTCTCTAATTTCATGGAGGAGGATGGAATGTTCTTGGTGCTCCAGCCTTAGTTGTCCCATGTTGGAACTCAATTCTCCTAGGGAGGTGTTGATTTGCTCCCAATAGTTTTGTGGAGGAAAGTGTATCCCTTGAGGCATCTCAGGAATTTCATGTTGAGGAATCTCCTCATGTCCATGAGTGGGATCTCTTGTTTGCTCCATCCTTTTCTTAGTGATGGGCTTGTCCTCATCAATGAGGATGTCTCCCTCTATGTTAATTCCAACTGAATTACAGAGGTGACAAATGAGATGAGGAAAGGCTAACCTTGCCAAGGTAGAGGACTTGTCCGCCACCTTATAAAGTTCTTGGGATATAACCTCATGAACTTCTACTTCCTCTCCAATCATGATGCTATGAATCATGATAGCCCGGTCTATAGTAACTTCAGACCGGTTGCTAGTGGGAATGATTGAGCGTTGGATAAACTCCAACCATCCCCTAGCCACGGGCTTGAGGTCATGCCTTCTCAGTTGAACCGGCTTCCCTCTTGAATCTTTCTTCCATTGAGCGCCCTCTTCACAAATGTCAATGAGGACTTGGTCCAACCTTTGATCAAAGCTGACCCTTCTAGTGTAGGGGTGTTCATCTCCTTGCATCATGGGCAAGTTGAATGCAAACGTTACATTTTCCGGACTAAAATCTAAGCATTTCCCCCGAACCATTGTAAACCAATTCTTTGGGTCCGGGTTCACACTTTGATCATGGTTCTTGGTGATCCATGCATTGGCATAGAACTCTTGAACTATTAAGATTCCGACTTGTTGAATGGGGTTGGTAAGAACTTCCCAACCTCTTCTTTGGATCTCATGTCGGATCTCCGGATATTCACTCTTTTTGAGTTTGAAAGGGACCTCGGGGATCACCTTCTTCATGGCCACAACTTCATAGAAGTGGTCTTGATGCACCCTTGAGATGAATCTCTCCATCTCCCATGACTCGGAGGTGGAAGCTTTTGCCTTTTCTTTCCTCTTTCTAGAGGTTTCTCAGGCCTTAGGTGCCATAAATGGTTATGGAAAAACAAAAAGCAACGCTTTTACCACACCAAACTTAGAAGGTTTGCTCATCCTCGAGCAAAAGAAGAAAGAAGAGAGTAGAAGAAGAAGAAAATTGAGGAGATGGAAAAGTGGGAGTGATTCGGCCAAGGGGGAGAAGTAGTGTGTATGATGTATGAAAATGAGGAGGTGAAGATGGGTTTATATATGGGTGGGGAGGGGGGAAGGTTTCGGCCATTATGGGTGGGTTTGGGAGGGAAAGTGGTTTGAATTTGAATGGTGAGGTAGGTGGGGTTTTATGAAGGATGGATGTGAGTGGTGAAGAGAATGGTGGGATTTGATAGGTGAGGGGTTTTTGAGGTGATTGGTGAATGGGTGAAGAAGAGAGAGAGTGGTGGGGTAGGTGGGGATCCTGTGGGGTCCACAAATCCTGAGGTGTCAAGGATAGCTCATCCTTGCACCAAGTGGCGTGCAAAACGCCCTTTCTGCCAATCCTAGCGTTAAACGCCGGGCTGCTGCCCTTTTTTGGCGTTTAACGCCAGCTTCTTGCCCTTTTCTGGCGATAAACGCCAGTCTGGTGCCCCTTTCTGGCGTTAAACGCCCAGAATGGTGCCAGACTGGGTGTTAAACGCCCATTTTGCTGTCCTCACTAGCGTTTAAATGCCAGCAAGTTTTCCTCCAGGGTGTGCTATTTTTCTTTCTGTTTTTCATTTTGTTTTTTGCTTTTTCAATTGATTTTGTGACTTCACATGATCATCAACCTATAGAAAATATAAAATAACAATGGAAAATAGATAAATATAACATTGGGTTGCCTCCCAACAAGCGCTTCTTTAATGTCAGTAGCTTGACAGTGGGCTCTCATGGAGCCTCACAGATGTTCAAAACAATGTTGGAACCTCCCAACACCAAACTTAGAGTTTGAATGTGGGGGTTCAACACCAAACTTAGAATTTGGTTGTGGCCTCCCAACACCAAACTTAAAGTTTGACTGTGTGGGCTCTGTTTGACTCTGTTTTGAGAGAAGCTCTTCATGCTTCCTCTCCATGGTTACAGAGGGATATCCTTGAGCCTTAAACACAAGGGATTCTTCATTTACTTGAATGATCAATTCTCCTCTGTCAACATCAATCACAGCCTTTACTGTGGCTAGGAAGGGTCTACCAAGGATGATGGATTCATCCATGCACTTCCCAGTCTCTAGGACTATGAAATCAGCAGGGATGTAATGGTCTTCAATCTTTACCAGAACATCCTCTACAAGTCCATAAGCTTATTTTCTTGAATTATCTGCCATCTCTAGTGAGATTCTTGCAGCTTGTACCTCAAAGATCCCTAGCTTCTCCATTACAGAGAGAGGCATGAGGTTTATGCTTGACCCTAGGTCACACAGAGCCTTCTCGAAGGTCATGGTACCTAATGTACAAGGTATTGAGAACTTCCCAGGGTCCTGTCTCTTTTGAGGTAATCTCTGCCTAGTCAAGTCGTCCAGTTCTTTGGTGAGCAAAGGGGATTTATCCTCCCAAGTCTCATTACCAAATAACTTGTCATTTAGCTTCATGATTGCTCCAAGGTACTTAGCAACTTGCTCTTGAGTGTCACCTTCGTCCTCTTCAGAGGAAGAATACTAATCAGAGCTCATGAATGGCAGAAGTAATTCTAATGGAATCTCTATGGTCTTAGTGTGAGCTTCAGATTCCCATGGTTCCTCATTAGGGAACTCATTGGAGGCCAGTGGACATCCATTGAGGTCTTCCTCAGTGGCGATCACTGCCTCTTCCTCTTCTCCAAATTTGGCCATGTTGATGGCCTTACACTCTTCTTTTGGATTCTCTTCTGTATTGCTTGGAAGAGTACTAGGAGGGAGTTCAGTAACTTTCTTACTCAGCTGACCCACTTGTGCCTCCAAGTTTCTAATGGAGGACCTTGTTTCAGTCATAAAACTTTGAGTGGTTTTGATTAGATCAGAGACCATGGTTGCTAAGTCAGAGTGGCTCTGCTTAGAATTCTCTGTCTGTTGCTGAGAAGATGATGAAAAAGGCTTGCCATTGCTAAACCTGTTTCTTCTACCATTATTGTTGTTGAAACCTTGTTGAGGTCTCTGTTGATCCTTCCATGAGAGATTTGGATGATTTCTCCATGAAGGATTATAGGTGTTTCCATAGGGTTCTCCCATGTAATTCACCTCTTCCATTGATGGGTTCTCAGGATCATAAGCTTCTTCTTTAGATGAAACGTCCTTAGTACTGCCTGGTACAGCTTGCATTCCAGACAGACTTTGAGAAATCATATTGACTTGCTGAGTCAATATTTTGTTCTGAGCCAATATGGCATCCGGAGTATCAATCTCAAGAACTCCTTTCTTCTGATTCCTCCCATTGTTCACAGGATTCCTTTCAGAAGTGTACATGAATTGGTTATTTGCAACCATTTCAATGAGTTCTTGAGCTTCTACAGGCGTCTTCTTCAGATAAAGAGATCCTCCAGCAGAGCTGTCCAATGACATCTTGGACAGTTCAGACAGACCATCATAGAAGATACCTATGATGCTCCATTCAGAAATCATGTCAGAAGGACACTTTCTGATCAATTGTTTGTATCTTTCCCAAGCTTCATAGAGGGATTCACCTTCCTTCTGTATGAAGGTTTGGACTTCCACTCTAAGCTTACTCAATTTTTGAGGTGGAAAGAACTTTGCCAAGAAGGCATTGACTAGCTTTTCCTAAGAGTTCAGGCTTTTTTTAGGTTGTGAGTCCTACCATATCCTAGCTCTGTCTCTTACAGCAAAAGCGAATAGCATAAGTCTGTAGACCTCAGGGTCAACCCCATCGGTCTTGACAGTGTCACAGATTTGCAAGAATTCAGCTAAAAACTGATGAGGATCTTCCAATGGAAGTCCATGGAACTTGCAATTGTGTTGCATTAGAGAAACAAATTGAGGCTTAAGCTCAAAGTTGTTTGCTCCAATGGCAGGGATAGAGATGCTTCTCCCATAGAAGTCGGGAGTAGGTGCAGTAAAGTCACCCAGCACCTTCCTTGCATTGTTGGCATTGTTGTTGTTTTCGGCTGCCATGTCTTCTTCTTGTTTGAAGAGTTCTGTTAGGTCCTCTCCAGAGAGTTGTGCTTTAGCTTCTCTTAGCTTTCGCTTCAAGGTCCTTTCAGGTTCAGGATCAGCCTCAACAAGAATGCTTTTGTCTTTGCTCCTGCTCATATGAAAGAGAAGAGAACAAGAAAGTATGGAATCCTCTATGTCACAATATAGAGATTCCTTGAGGTGTCAGAGGAAAAGAAGAATAGAAGGAAGAGGTAGAAGAATTCGAACTTATCAAGAGGGATAGAGTTCGAATTGTGCATTGAGGAGGAGTGTTAGTCCATAAATAGAAGGATGTAAGAAGAGGGGAAGAATTTTTGAAATTAAAGTAAAAGATTTTGAAAATTTTTTGAAAAACTGAAGAATGATTTTCAAAAATTAAAGTTGGGAAAGAAATAAAGTAATTTTTGAAAAAAATTTTGAAATTAGAAATCAAAAAGATCTGATTGAAAATTATTTTGAAAAAGATGTGATTAAGAAGATATGATTGAAAAGATATGATTGAAAAACAGTTTAAAAAGATTTGATTTTGAAAAATTATGAAAACTTGAAAAAAAATTAAACAAAATCTTCCCTCTTGTGCCATTCTGGCGTTAAACGCCCAGAATGGTATCCATTCTGGCGTTTAACGCCCAAAATGCTACCCCTTTGGGCGTTAAATGCCCAGCCAGGTACCCTGGCTGGCGTTTAAACGCCAGTTTTCCTTCCTCACTGGGCGTTTTGAACGCCCAGCTTTTTCTGTGTAATTCCTCTGCTGTATGTTCTGAATCTTCAATTCTCTGTATTATTGACTTGAAAAGACACAAATTAAAAATTTTTTTGAATTTTTAATAATGAGGAATAATCAAAATGAAACTAAGATCAAATAAATAATGCATGCAAGACACCAAACTTAGAAGTTTGTATACTATTGACACTAACAAATTGAGAATGCATATGAAAAACAACAAAATACTCAAGACAAGAGAATTTAAAGATCAGAACAAGGAAATCATCAAGAACAACTTGAAGATCAATGAAGAACACAATGCATGCAATTTTTTGAGAATTAGATGAATGCAATTGACACCAAACTTAAAATTAGACACTAGACTCAAACAAGAAACATAAAACATTTTTTTTATTTTAAGATTTTATACAATTTTTTTGTATTTTTGAAAAATTTTCGAAAAGTAAAAAGCTTAAACATAAAATAAAATTACCTAATCTAAGCAACAAGATGAACCGTTAGTTGTCCAAACTCGAACAATCCCCGGCAACGGCGCCAAAAACTTGGTGCACGAAATTGTGATCATCAATGGCGCCATCAACATGGTATGCTCAATTGCAATCTCAACTCTTTATCACAACTTCGCACAACTAACCAGCAAGTGCACTGGGTTGTCCAAGTAATAAACCTTATGCGAGTAAGGGTCGATCCCACGGAGATTGTTGGTATAAAGCAAGCTATGGTCATCTTGTAAATCTCAGTCAGGCGGATTCAAATGGTTATGGAGGATTAAAAGATAAATAAAACATAAAATAAAGATAGAGATACTTATGTAATTCATTGGTGAGAATTTCAGATAAGCGTATGGAGATGCTTTGTCCCTTCCGTTTCTCTGCTTTCCTACTGTCTTCATCCAATCCTTCTTACTCCTTTCCATGGCAAGCTGTATGTTGGGCATCACCATTATCAATGGCTACAGTCCTGTCCTCTCAGTGAAAATGTTCAACGCGCTCTGTCACAGCACGACTATTCATCTGTCGGTTCTTGATCATGTCGGAATAGAATCCAGTGATTCTTTTGCATCTGTCACTAACGCCCCACAATCGCGAGTTTGAAGCTCGTCACAGTCATTCAATCCCTGAATGCTACTGAGAATACCACAGACAAGGTTTAGACCTTCCGGATTCTCAAGAATGGCCACCAATGGGTTCTAGCTTATACCACGAAGATTCTGATTAAGGAATCCAAGAGATACACACTCAAGCCTTGTTTGCATGTAGAATGGAGGTGGTTGTCAAGCACGCGTTCATAAGTGAGAATGATGATGAGCGTCACATAATCATCACATTCATCATGTTCTTGGGTGCGAATGAATATCTTAGAACAAGAATAAGATGAATTGAATGGAAAATAGTAGTAATTGCATTGATACTCGAGGTACAGCAGAGCT
Organism: Arachis stenosperma; assembly: GCF_014773155.1. NCBI lineage: Eukaryota > Viridiplantae > Streptophyta > Magnoliopsida > Fabales > Fabaceae > Arachis > Arachis stenosperma. The sequence goes on from NC_080382.1 coordinate 108,111,239, forward strand.
CCACACCTTAATCTATGGTGTGTAGAAACTCCACCGTTGAAAATACATAAGAACAAGGTCTAGGCATAGCCGAGAGGCCAGCCCCCATGATCTAACAACTAAACGTCCAAAGATGAAAATACAATAGCAAAAGGTCCTATTTATAGAGAACTAGAAGCTTAGGGTTTACAGAAATGAGTAAATGACGTAAAAATCCACTTCTGGGCCCACTTGGTGTGTGCTTGGGCTGAGAATTGAAGCTTCCATGTGTAGAGACTTTTCTTGGAGTTAAACGCCAGCTTTTGTGCCAGTTTGGGCGTTTAACTCCCACTTCTGTGCCAGTTCCGGCGTTAAATACCGGGAATTCTTGTGCTGATTTGGAACACCGGTTTGGGCCATCAAATCTCGGTCAAAGTATAGACTATTATATATTGCTGGAAAGTCCTGGATGTCTACTTTCCAACGCAGTTGAGAGCGCGCCAATTGGACTTCTGTAGCTCCAGAAAGTCTACTTCGAGTGCAGGGAGGTCAGAATCCAACAGCATCTGCAGCCCTTTTTAGCCTCTGAATCAGATTTTTGCTCAGGTCCCTCAATTTCAGCCAGAAAATACCTGAAATCACAGAAAAACACACAAACTCATAGTAAAATCCAGAAAAGTAAATTTTAAATAAAACTAATAAAAAATAATAAAAACTAACTAAAACATACTAAAAACATACTAAAAACAATGCCAAAAAGCGTATAAATTATCCGCTCATCAGAATGCAATTAGCATTAAAGAGTAATTCAAAAATTAAGAAAGCAAATAATGGCTTGGGTGTGAAAAGTATGTGAGAAACAGATAAGGGTTTAGAGATATTTATTTTTTCGGATTAACAATTCCTACCAATTACTTTAATCATAAAAGATTTAATTCATGGCAAGCATTACCCTAATTCCTTAGTAATTTAATCTCCTCTAATCTAATCAACTGCCGATTCCTTGGTCACTTAATTTAGATTAAAAGTTTAAGTCCAATTCTAGCTTATTAGCCACACAAACCCTAATTACTCAAGATAAGGTGATTATATACCACGTATCACGTTAAGTCCAAGAAATAAGAGAGTTATGAGGATTTACTTTCAAGCTATTATTCAAGTGAGTTAACTTTTTCGAGAAACAACAAGAATTCATGTAGAAAAAAGCTATTTTTGAATATATTCAAATTCATAAGATGAGAACGAAAGTAATCCTTGAATTTAAATCAGAACCTTAATTAAAAGTAGACTAGCAATAGTATTAACCCATAGAATAAACAGAGCTCTTAACCTTAACAAAGGAGGTTTAGTTGCTCATGGTTCAGAAAAAACTAGGGTTCCAAAAGGGTGTAAAATGTAGAATGAGGTAGAGAGAAGAGAAGGAGCCCGAAGGACTTAATCTTTTTTTCTTTTATATCTAACATAATTGATTTGAAGCTAAAAAAAATAACTACTAAAACCCAAAAGATTATATTTTGTTTTAACTAATAATAAAAAGAAATTAAAATAAATTAATTATTATCAAACGATTCAGCAACAAAGCCCCTTTTTTGGAATCCGGATTTGTGCAACTGGCGCTAAACGCCAGGCTCGGCGTTAAGTGCCGCTGAGGCTGAAATGGATAGTGTGCTTGCTGTCTTCCTGGCGCTAAACACCAAGCTCGGCATTTAGCACCCCTAGCGTGTGTGTCAGGCACATTTATGAAGCTCCTGGTTCTAAGCGTTAGGTCGTGGCATTTAGTGCTAACCCAACAAAATGGTTGCACACGTTACGAGAAACCTGGCACCAAACGCCCTAGCGGCGTTTAGCCCCAACTTGGCAGCATCAAATTTCTTCTATTTATTTTGCACGAACTCTGCCAAACTCGCTCGATTTTTTCTGAAATAAATAAAACCACAATGCGCTTCAAAGTAGCATCCAAATAGGCTTCAAACACTATAATCTCAATAAAACTTAATAAATTCATATATAAAATAATAAAAAATATAAAAAAGATGCTCATGCATCTGCTGCTTTCCACAAACCATCCCAGTTTGGCGTGCAAAGACTCGCACCGAGAAGTTGTTCTAATCCCTGCAAAGAATCTTCCACTAATATAAGCACTTGCCCATGAATACTTCTTCCTATATAACTCTTACACCCATTCAACCTCCTCACACCACACTCATCAAGCATTGCCTCCCATATTACCTCAAATTCATATATCTCGATGTGTGCCAATATCCAATGTTTAAAAAGTTACGTGAATCGTGGGTCACAAATATTTGATGTCGCATTCTGAAGAAGATGCCACGCGCACAACCGGTGATGAGTGGTGCACGAAATTGCAATCACACTTTCGCAATCCCGCACAACTAACCAGCAAGTGCACTGGGTCGTCCAAGTAATACCTTACGTGAGTAAGGGTCGATCCCACAGAGATTTTCGGCTTGCAGCAAGCTATGGTTATCTTGTAACTCTTAGTCAGGATATCAAAAATTATCAGGATTGATTGTGAAAAGCAAAAGAACATGAAATAAGTACTTGTTTTGCAGTGATGGGGAACAGGTTGAGGTTTTGGAGATGCTCTATCTTCTGAACCTCTGCTTTCCTACTGTCTTCTTCTTCAAGCACGCAAGACTCCTTCCATGGCAAGCTGTATGTAGGGTTTCACTGTTGTCAATGGCTACCTCCCATCCTCTCAGTGGAAATGTTCAACGCACCCTGTCACGGCACGGCTATCCAGCTGTCGGTTCTCGATCATGTCGGAATAGAATCCAGTGATTCTTTTGCGTCTGTCACTAACGCCCCACAATCGCGAGTTTGAAGATCGTCACAGTCATTCAATCATTGAATCCTACTCAGAATACCACAGACAAGGTTTAGACCTTCCGGATTCTCTTGAATGCCGCCATCAATTCTAGCTTATACCACGAAGATTCTGGTTAAGGAATCCAAGAGATATCTACTCAATCTAAGGTAGAACGGAGGTGGTTGTCAGGCACACGTTCATAGGTGAGAATGATGATGAGTGTCACGGATCATCACATTCATCAGGTTTAGGAACAAGTGATATCTTAGAATAGAAGCAAGCATGATTGAATGAAAAACAGTAGTAATTGCATTAATCCATCAAGACACAGCAGAGCTCCTCACTCCCAACCATGGGGTTTAGAGACTCATGCCGTAGAAGATACAATGAGAAACGTGTAAAGTGTCATGAGGTACAGATACAATGTCAAAAGATCCTATTAATAGTGAACTAGTAACCTAGGGTTTACAGAATTAAGTAAATGACAGAAAAATCCACTTCTGGGCCCACTTGGTGTGTTCTTGGACTGAACATTGAAGCATTTTCGTGTAGAGACTCTTTCTGGAGTTAAACGCCAGCTTTTATGCCAGTTTGGGCGTTTAACTCCAATTTTTATGCCAGTTCCAGCGTTAAACGCTGGGAATTCTGAAGCTGATTTGCAATGCCGGTTTGGGCCATCAAATCTCGGGTAAAGTATGGACTATTATACATTTCTGGAAAGCCCCGGATGTCTACTTTCCAACGCCGTTGAGAGCGCGCCAATTGGGCTTCTGTAGCTCCAGAAAATCCTCTTCGAGTGCAGGGAAGTCAGAATCCAATAGCATCTGCAGTCCTTTTCAGCCTCTAAATCAGATTTTTACTCAGGACCCTCAATTTCAGCCAGAAAATACCTGAAATCACAGAAAAACACACAAACTCATAGTAAAGTCCAGAAAAGTGAATTTTAACTAAAAACTAATAAAAATATAATAAAAACTAACTAAAATATACTATAAACATACTCAAAACAATGCCAAAAAGTGTATAAATTATCCGCTCATCACAACACCAAACTTAAATTGTTGCTTGTCCCCAAGCAACTGAAAATCAAAATAGAATAAAAAGAAGAGAATATACTATAGACTCCAAAATATCAAAGAAACTTAGCTCCAATTAGATGAGCGGGACTAGTAGCTTTTTGCTTCCGAACAGTTTTGGCATCTCGCTTTATCCTTTGAAGTTTAGAATGATTGGCATCTATAAGAACTCAGAACTCAGATAGTGTTATTGATTCTCCTAGTTAAGTATGATGATTCTTGAACATAGCTACTTTATGAGTCTTGGCTGTGGCCCAAAGCACTCTGTCTTCCAGTATTACCACCGGATACATACATGCCACAGACACATAATTGGGTGAACCTTTTCAGATTATGACTCAGCTTTGCTAGAGTCCCCAATTAGAGGTGCCCAGGGTTCTTAAGCACACTCTTTTTGCCTTGGATCACAACTTTATTTTTTTTTCTCTTCTTTTTTTTTTTGCTTTTTCTTGCTTCAAGAATCAATTTGATGATTTTTCAGATCCTCAATAACAGTTCTCCCTTTCCATCATTCTTTTAAGAGCCAACAATTTTAACATTCTTAAAACAACAAATTCAAAAGACATATGCACTGTTCAAGCATTCATTCAGAAAACAAAAAGTATTGTCACCACATCAAACTAATTCAACTAGTTTCAGAGATGAATTCGAAATCCTGTACTTCTTGTTCTTTTGTGATTAAAGCATTTTTCATTTAAAAGAGGTGATGGATTCATAGGACATTTATAGCTTTAAGACATGAACTTTAAATTTTATTAATCATGAACTAAGAACAAGACTCAAAAATAGATATAAGACAAGACTAATAATAATAGAAAAATAAAAATTTAACTAGGCTCCTAATGATAGAGGTTATCACAGAGTTAGGACTCAACAACCTTGATTTTGAGAAGTGGATGCTCCCTCCACTTGAGGGGAGAGCTTTTGGCGTTTCATCTCTTGAAGTTCACGCCCCTGCTTCTCTTGTTCCTTCAGCAATTTGCAGAGCATGCAGTTCTGATTCTGCTGTTCTTCCTTAAGTTGCTCCATAGTTTCTTGCAACTTGGTGATAGATGCTTCTAGGCTGGCCCAGTAGTCAATTTCAGGAAATTCAGGGAGGAACTCCTGCGCCCTCTTTTTGATAGAATTGTCTTGCATTTGTCCTTCCATTGACTTCTTGGTGATTGGATGTTCAATGGGTATGAATTCATCTACTCCCATCTTCACCCCAGCCTCTTTACAGAGCAAGGAGATCAAGCTTGGGTAAGCCAGTTTGGCTTCAGTGGAATTCTTATTTGCAATTGTGTAGATCTCACAAGCAATCAGATGATGAACCTCCACTTCTTTTCCAAGCATAATGCAATGAATCATCACTGCTCTCTTGATGGTGACCTCAAAACGGTTGCTAGTGGGCAATATGGAATGCCCAATAAAGTCTAGCCAACCTCTTGCAATTGGTTTGAGGTCTCCCCTCTTGAGTTGGTTTGGGACACCTTTTGAATTGGTTATCCATTTAGTTCCAGGGAGGCATATGTCCTCTAGAACTTGATCCAACCCTTTATCTGCTCTCACCATCCTCCTATTAAAGGATTCAGGATCATCTTGCAGTTGAAGCAATTTGAAGACCTCTCTTATTTTGTCCAGATGGAAGTAAATAATTCTCCCTCTGACCATGGTTTTGTAGGTATGAAAAGCAGTTCCAGTCATTCTCTGCTTATCTGTCAGCCACAGATTTGAGTAGAATTCCTGAACTATGTTCCTTCCAACCTTTGTCTCAGGGTTGGTTAGAACTTCCCATCCTCTGTTTCGAATTTGCTCTTGGATCTCCGGATATTCATCTTCTTTCAGATTGAATTTGACTTCCGGGATCACTGACCTCAGACCCATTATTTTGTGGTAATGGTCTGCATGTTCTTTGGTTAAGAACTTCTCTTGACTCTAAACATCCTTTGGATTATTCTCTTTCTTGCCTCTTGAATTGGTTTGTTTTCCTCTAGGAGCCATGATCTTGATAAATCTTGGCCTAGTGATCACGGAAAGCACACCAAACTTAGAGGTTTGCTTGTCCTCAAGCAAAAGAAGGCAAAGAGGGGAGAAAAGAGGAGAGCAAATTCGAATGGTGTGGGGAAGGAGGGTGGCCGAACGTGTTTAAATAGGAGAGGAGGAGAGATTTTCGAAAATTTGAAGGAGATTTGAGAAGATATGGACAAAATTTGAGGAGATAATTGAGTTTTTTGAAAGAGACTAGGAAAGGATTTGAAATAGATTTGAAGAAGATTCTAATTTTTTGGAATTGGAAGGTGAATGATGAAAGTTTGTAATGTGTTTATGTAAAAAGATATGGATTAAAACAAGAAAGTTTGAAAAAAATTGAAGTGGGAACAAAATCTCCTTCCCCTGCCTTTCTGGCGTTAAACGCCCAGAATGGTATCCATTCTGGCGTTTAACGCCCATTTGGTGGCCTATTTGGGCGTTTAACGCCCAGCCAGGTATCCTGGCTGGCGTTAAACGCCAGAAATCCCTTTATCACTGGGCGTTTTGCTAAACGCCCAGGATGCTGCACACCTGGCGTTAAACGCCCAGAATGGTGCCCATTCTGGCGTTTAACACCCAAAATGGCACAATTACTGGCGTTAAACGCCCAGAATGGTGCCCATTCTGGCGTTTAACGCCCAAAGTACCCCTTACTGGCGTTTTTTCGCCAGTAAGCTCTTTTTCTCTGCTTTTCGCACTGAATCCTTCTGTAACTCTGTGAATTCCTTCAAATTTGATAATTTCCCTTTAAGAATATGTATTAAATCTTGATTAGACAGAACAGATACCCTTCTAATCACTGGGTTGCCTCCTAGCAAGCGCTTCTTTATTGTCTTTAGCTGGACCTTCACTGGAAATCACTCAAGTCTCAGTTTTGAGCATTCTTGCTCAAAATTGCTTTCGAGATAATGCTTGATCCTCTGTCCATTGACAATGAACTTCTTGTCAGAATCATTATCCTGAAAATCAACATATCCATATGGTGATACTCCTGTAATCACATACGGACCCCTCCAGCGGGACTTAAGCTTTCCTGGGAACAATCTGAGCCTAGAGTTGAAGAGCAAGACCTTTTGTCCTGGCTCAAAGACTCTGGATGACAATTTCTTGTCATGCCACTTCTTTGCTTTTTCCTTATAAATTTTTGCATTTTCAAAGGCATTGAGTCTGAATTCCTCTAGCTCATTTAGCTGGAGCAATCTTTTTTCACTAGCTAACTTAGCATCCATGTTTAGGAATCTGGTTGCCCAGTAGGCTTTATGTTCCAGTTCCACGGGCAGATGACAGGCCTTCCCATACACCAGTTGGTATGGAGAGGTTCCTATAGGAGTCTTGTATGCTGTTCTGTATGCCCACAGAGCATCATCCAAGCTCTTTGCCCAATCCTTTCTACGGGCAATAACAATCCGTTCCAGGATTCTTTTGAGCTCTCTGTTAGAGACCTCAGCTTGCCCATTTGTGTGTGGGTGATACGGAGTTGCTACTTTGTGGCTAATTCCATATCTAACCATAGCAGAGTACAGTTGTTTATTGCAGAAATGGGTGCCTCCATCACTGATCAGTACTCTGGGAACACCAAACCTGCTGAAGATGTGTTTCTGGAGGAATTTTAGCACGGTTTTGGTATCATTATTGGGTGTGGCAATTGCTTCCACCCATTTAGATACATAGTCTACTGCCACTAGAATATAAGTGTTTAAGTATGATGGTGGGAAGGGACCCATGAAGTCAATTCCCCATACATCAAATAATTCAATCTCTAAGATCCCTTGCTGAGGCATGGCGTAACCATGAGGCAAGTTACCAGCTCTTTGGCAACTGTCACAGTTACGCACAAACTCTCTGGCATCTCTATAGAGAGTAGGCCAGTAGAATCCGCATTGGAGGACCTTGGTTGTTGTTCGCTCACCTCCAAAATGTCCTCCATATTGTGATCCATGGCAATGCCATAGGATTTTTTGTGCTTCCTCTCAGGGTACACATCTGCGGATTATCCCGTCTGCACATCTCTTAAAGAGGTATGGCTCATCCCACAGGTAGTACTTGGCATCTGAAATCAATTTCTTTCTTTGCACTCTGTTGTACTCCTGGGGTATGAACCTCACAGCTTTGTAATTTGCAATATCTGCAAACCATGGAGCTTCCTGAATGGCAAAAAGTTGTTCATCTGGAAAGGTCTCAGAGATCTCAGTAGGAGGGAGGGACGCCCCAACTACTGGTTCTATTCGGGACAGATGATCAGCTACTTGATTCTCTGTCCCTTTTCTGTCTCTTATTTCTATATCAAACTCTTGCAGAAGCAACACCCATCTTATGAGCTTGGGTTTTAAATCCTGCTTTGTGAGTAAGTATTTAAGAGCAGCATGGTCAGTGTACACAATCACCTTTGATCCTACCAAATAGGATCTAAACTTGTCAATAGCATAAACCACTGCAAGTAACTCTTTTTCTGTGGTTATGTAATTCTTCTGTGCGTCATTTAGAACACGACTGGCATAATAAATGACGTGCAGAAGCTTATTATGCCTCTGTCCCAACACTGCACCAATGGCATGGTCACTGGCATCACACATTAATTCGAATGGTAATGTCCAGTCTGGTGCAGAGATGACTGGTGCTGTGACTAGCTTGGCTTTCAGGGTCTCAAATGCCTACAAACACTGTGTGTCAAACACAAATGGTGTGTCAGCAGCTAGCAGATTGCTCAGAGGTTTTGCAATTTTCGAAAAATCCTTTATAAACCTTCTGTAGAATCTTGCATGCCCCAGGAAGCTTCTGATTGCCTTAACATTGGCAGGTGGTGGTAATTTTTCAATTACCTCTACCTTTCCCTTATCCACCTCTATTCCCCTGCTTGAAATTTTGTGCCCAAGGACAATTCCTTCAGTCACCATAAAGTGACATTTTTCCCAGTTTAAAACCAGGTTAGTCTCTTGGCACCTTTTTAGGACAAGTGCTAGGTGGTTAAGACAGGAGCTGAATGAGTCTCCATATACTGAGAAGTCATCCATGAAGACTTCCAGGAATTTCTCTACCATATCAGAGAAGATGGATAGCATGCATCTCTGAAAGGTTGCAAGTGCATTGCACAGACCAAAAGGCATCCTCCTGTAGGCAAACACGCCGGAAGGGCAGGTGAATGCTGTTTTCTCTTGGTCCTGAGGATCTACTGCAATTTGGTTGTAGCCTGAATAGCCATCCAAAAAGCAGTAATAATCATGACCAGCTAGTCTTTCTAGCATTTGGTCTATGAATGGTAAAGGGAAATGATCCTTTCTGGTGGCCGTATTGAGCCTTCTGTAGTCAATACACATGCGCCACCCTGTGACTGTTCATGTAGGAACCAGTTCATTTTTTCATTATGAACTACTGTCATGCCTCCCTTCTTGGGGACAACTTGGACAGGGCTCACCCAGGGGCTATCAGAAATAGGATAAATAATCCCGGCCTCTAGTAATTTAGTGACCTCTTTCTACACCACCTCCTTCATGGCTGGATTTAGCCGCCTTTGTGGTTGGACCACTGGTTTGGCATTATCCTCCAATAGAATTTTGTGCATGCATCTTGCTGGGCTAATGCCCTTAAGATCACTTATGGACCACCCAAGAGCTGTCTTGTGCGTCCTTAGCACTTGAATCAGTGCTTCCTCTTCCTGTGGATTTAAAGCAGAGCTTATAATCACTGGAAAAGTGTCACCCTCTCCCAGAAATGCATACTTCAGGGATGGTGGTAGTGGTTTGAGTTCAAGTTTGGGAGGCTTATCCTCCTCTTGAGGAATTTTCAAAAATTCTTTTGTTTCCTCTGGCTCTTCCTGATCAGGCTGAGCATCCTTGAAGATGTCCTCAAGCTCTAATTCTAGACTTTCAGTCATATTGACCTCTTCCACTAAAGAGTCAATAATGTCAGCACCCATGCAGTCATTTGATGTGTCTGGATGCTGCATAGCTTTTACAGCATTCAACTTGAACTCATCCTCATTGACTCTCAGGGTTACTTCCCCTTTTTGTACATCAATGAGAGTTCGTCCAGTTGCTAGGAAAGGTCTTCCTAGAATGAGAGTTGCACTCTTGTGCTCTTCCATTTCCAGCACTACAAAGTCAGTTGGAAAGGCAAATGGCCCAACCTTGACAATCATGTCCTCAATTATGCCTGATGGATATTTAATGGAGCCATCAGCAAGTTGGAGGCATATCCGGGTTGGTTTGACTTCTTCAGTCAACCCAAGCTTCCTAATAGTGGATGCAGGTATTAGATTGATGCTTGCTCCAAGGTCACATAGGGCTGTCTTGGTGCAAGCACCTTCTAATGTGCATGGTATTATAAAGCTTCCTGGATCTTGAAGCTTTTCTGGTAAGCTTTTCAGAATGACTGCACTGCATTCTTCAGTGAGAAATACTTTTTCAGTTTCTCTCCAATCCTTCTTATGGCTTAAGATTTCCTTCATGAATTTAGCATAAGAAGGTATTTGCTCAAGTGCCTCTGCAAACGGAATCTTTATTTCAAGAGTCCTTAGATAGTCTGCAAAGCGGGCAAATTGCTTATCCTGTTCCGCTTGGCGGAGTTTCTGAGGATAAGGCATCTTGGCTTTATATTCTTCAACCTTGGTTGCTGCAGGTTTATTCCTTACAGAAGTGGTTGGAGAAGCCTTTTTAGAGGGGTTACTATCAGCACTTGCAGGTGTCTGGTTCCCCTCTGGCGTTTGAACGCCAGGATTGGGTGGAAAATGGGCGTTTAACGCCAACTTTCCCCCTTTTCTGGCGTTTGAACGCCAGAACTGGGCAGGGAATGGGCGTTTAACACCAGCTTTCCCCCCTTTTCTGGCGTTTGAACGCCAATAGTATTCCTCTCTGGGCTCTTACTGTCCTCAGAGAGATTTTGGATAGTGGTTTGGTCATCCTCTGTCAATTGTTTCTTTATTGACTTTTTGCTACCTTGAGCAGTGTTATTCAATGTCTTCCCACTCCTCAGTTGAACTGCTTGGCATTCTTCTGTTATCTGTTTAGATAGCTGCTGTTTTGCCTGATTCAACTGTGATTCTATGTTCTTGTTAGCAATTTTAGTCTCTTGGAGCATCTCTTTAAATTCTGCTAACTGTTTTGTCATCAGGTGTAATTGTTGATTAAGCTCAATTATCTGTTCTTGAGGATTAGGACCAGTGGCTAATGCCATAGCTTCTTTTTGTGTGGAGGACTCATTGCTAGAGTACAAATGTTGATTTCTAGCAACAGTATCTATGAGCTCTTGAGCCTCCTCAATCGTCTTCCTCATATGTATAGATCCACCAGCTGAGTAGTCTAGAGACATCTGAGCTTTTTCTGTAAGCCCATAGTAGAAGATGTCTAACTGTACCCATTCTGAAAACATTTCAGAGGGGCATTTTCTTAGCATACCTCTATACCTCTCCCAGGCATTATAAAGGGATTCATTATCCTCTTGTTTAAAGCCTTGAATGTCCAGCCTTAGCTGTGTCATCCTTTTGGGACGGTAAAATTGATTCAGGAATATGTCTGATAACTGTTTTCATGTCTTTATGCTTGCTGTAGGTTGGTTATTTAACCACCTCTTAGCTTGATCTTTTACAGCAAATGGAAACAGTAATAATCTGTAGACATCCTGATCCACCTCTTTATCACGTACTGTGTCAGCAAGTTGTAAGAATTGTGCCAGAAACTCAGTAGGTTCTTACTGTGAAAGACCGGAATCCTGGCAATTTTGCTGCACCATGATAATGAGTTGAGGATTTAGCTCAAAGCTGCTTGCTTTGATGGGAGGTATACAAATGCTACTCCCATATGCAGCTGTAATGGGGTTAGCATATGACCCCAGAGTCCTTTTGGACTGTTCATTCCCACTTATGTCCATGATGGAGAAAAGGGAATTGATGTGAATAGTAATCAAGATATATATGTATATATTTTTTTTGAAAAGAGAAAAGATAAAAACAACAAAGAGACACCAAACTTAAAATTTTTCAGAAACTCAAACATGAATTTTCGAAAACCTAAAGAAAAACACAGAGAAGACACCAAACTTAGAATTTTTAAAGATAAAAAAGGGACTAAGGGTATGCAAATTCGAAAATTAAAAGAAAACAAAAGCATGCAGTTGACACCAAACTTAAAATATGAGACTACACTCAAATAAAAGACTCTAGACCAACAAAAATAAAACAGTCCTAATCTAAGCAACAAGATAAACCGTCAGTTGTCCAAACTCGAACAATCCCCGGCAACGGCGCCAAAAACTTGGTGCACGAAATTGCAATCACACTTTCGCAATCCCGCACAACTAACCAGCAAGTGCACTGGGTCGTCCAAGTAATACCTTACGTGAGTAAGGGTCGATCCCACAGAGATTATCGGCTTGCAGTAAGCTATGGTTATCTTGTAACTCTTAGTCAGGATATCAAAAATTATCAGGATTGATTGTGAAAAGCAAAAGAACATGAAATAAGTACTTGTTTTGCAGTGATGGGGAGCAGGTTGAGGTTTTGGAGATGCTCTATCTTCTGAACCTCTGCTTTCCTACTGTCTTCTTCTTCATGCACGCAAGACTCCTTCCATGGCAAGCTGTACGTAGGGTTTCACCGTTGTCAATGGCTACCTCCCATCCTCTCAGTGGAAATGTTCAACGCACCCTGTCACGGCACGGCTATCCAGCTGTCGGTTCTCGATCATGTCGGAATAGAATCCAGTGATTCTTTTGCGTCTGTCACTAACGCCCCACAATCGCGAGTTTGAAGCTCGTCACAGTCATTCAATCATTGAATCCTACTCAGAATACCACAGACAAGGTTTAGACCTTCCGGATTCTCTTGAATGCCGCCATCAATTCTAGCTTATACCACGAAGATTCTGGTTAAGGAATCCAAGAGATATCTACTCAATCTAAGGTAGAACGGAGGTGGTTGTCAGGCACACGTTCATAGGTGAGAATGATGATGAGTGTCACGGATCATCACATTCATCAGGTTTAGGAACAAGTGATATCATAGAATAGAAGCAAGCATGATTGAATGAAAAACAGTAGTAATTGCATTAATCCATCAAGACACAGCAGAGCTCCTCACCCCCAACCATGGGGTTTAGAGACTCATGCCATAAAAGATACAATGAGAAACGTGTAAAGTGTCATGAGGTACAGATACAATGTCAAAAGATCCTATTAATAGTGAACTAGTAACCTAGGGTTTACAGAATTAAGTAAATGACAGAAAAATCCACTTCTGGGCCCACTTGGTATGTGCTTGGGCTGAGCATTGAAGCATTTTCGTGTAGAGACTCTTTCTGGAGTTAAACGCTAGCTTTTATGCCAGTTTGGGTGTTTAACTCCAATTTTTATGCCAGTTCCAACGTTAAACGCTGGGAATTCTGAAGCTGATTTGCAACGCCGGTTTGGGCCATCAAATCTCGGGCAAAGTATGGACTATTATACATTGCTGGAAAGTCCAGGATGTCTACTTTCCAACGCCGTTGAGAGAGCGCTAATTGGGCTTCTGTAGCTCCAGAAAATCCTCTTCGAGTGCAGGGAAGTCAGAATCCAACAGCATCTGCAGTCCTTTTCAGCCTCTAAATCAGATTTTTGCTTAGGACCCTCAATTTCAGCCAGAAAATACCTGAAATCACAGAAAAACATACAAACTCATAGTAAAGTCCAGAAAAGTGAATTTTAACTAAAAACTAATAAAAATATAATAAAAACTAACTAAAATATACTAAAAACATACTCAAAACAATGCCAAAAAGCGTATAAATTATCCGCTCATCAATGAGCAGTAGGAAAAATCCTTTGAATAGCTATGCGCATTATTGGATCGCCATCGGTGATTACCAACTTCGGTGATACCCCCCCCCCATGCACTCCATAAATTGTTCAAGCACCTATATATAAGATTCCTGTGACTCGCATGACACCAAACCGGTGCCAAATACGCACATCTGGTTATGATGGTTAACCCTAGAGAAAACCACTATGGGTAGATTGTATTTGTTCTGCCCGTAGGTCGCATCAAATACCAAGACATCACCAAATACCCCATAATCATACTTATTGTGCTCATCACTCCAAAACAGGTCGCACAAGTGTTGTCCAGGACCCAATCTATGCCTCCAAAACATTTTCCCATCAACACAACCAACACCTTCTAGGAACTGAATTTTCGCGTTCACATCTCCATCCTACAATACTCTTTGCCTCCTCACCTCGTTATAGATATCTTGCTTCGTGAACATGATCATGTTGAAGCCACCAAGCTGGGCTGTAAATAATTCATAGATTTTAGGAATGCTACTTCCTATATCCTGCATGTTTGTTAGGTGAGCAATCTCAACCTTTGAAATTTTCCTATGTGATCTTAAAAAATTCACAAACTTTTCCAGAACAGTTGTGATTGTGCTCATCAACAAACTGTGAGACATATCATTTTCTGCTACCGTCTTTCCTCTTAATCCTCTTCTTGGCCACACAACTACAACGAGTTACTACTTTGTGTTTTCTCTTTCTATCAGTCTTCTTCAACCATTTCTTCTCTCTGAACCTCTCTCTGTTGCAGATAAAAGTGCACCTAACAATCTCTCCGACAATATTTCTTACTTTCTTTCCTTGTCTTGTTGCAAACCCTTAATGCAGTTATAGTTATTATAGAAACCACTTGCTTCCTCAGGTGTGTTAAATTCTATTAAAACGTCTTCCGGTCTAAGGCCACCCATATTTATATATCCATGTAACACCCCCACCTTTGCACTCCAAATTTCCGACCACATCTTTAGCCTTAGTACCTAGGTCAATCAATGTTTCCTACAAAAAAGTCAACAAAACCATGACAGCAAAATCATATATACCTTACAAACTTGGCAAAGTATTTGATGGAGCTCTTGTAGAAAGGTCCATCAAATAAAGTTGAATAAAATATTTGTATGTCGAGAACAAAACTCTTAAGAATTGGTTAACGACTCTTCCTATTTCATGGTAGCGATTCTCACCAGACTCTATTTTATCCTCACACTCCACAGATTGCAAATTTGACTCAACTTTACTCATCCATGAATATTAATTTAGTTAAATTGTTAAATTGTTCATGATATAAAGTTAATGAGATATTATTTATATTTTAATATTCTCAATTATTTCACATTTTATAGTCATTCTTTATGAATAACTTTGATGTAGGATATAAATAAAAAAAGTTATAATTTATAGATAAACAACATCTATATATTGAAGACACATGCATCTTTTCTATTTCCATAGAAACTGCGATAGGAGTATGGTGGATTATGATTTGGACGTAAACCGCGATAGGGGTGTAGCGGTTTATGTTGGGTTGCATGTGAGAAGAAACCGTTACACTTCTCTAGCAATTTTTGATGGAATGCTTAAAAGGAATAAACCGCGTTACCCCTATAGTGTTTTATGTTTGTCTATATATCCTCTAATAAATAATATGTCATTGTCAATATAAAAACTCATAATAGTTTTCAGATTCATCAAACCTAATTTCTTCCATTTATACTGACGTTGAATCCAATTTGAATTTGTTTTATTATCTGAGTCATATGTCTGATGATCTTCTAAATTAAAGTTGAGTTCTTATGATATGAAACTCATACAAAGAAATTGGAAGGTAGAGTTTTGTTTGAGTGCTACAAGTTAAATTGGTCTTTTGAAATTGACAATATAAAATTCATATTGCAATAGAGTAAACTACCATTTCTACCCACGAAAGTTGAAAACGCTGACATATCTACCCATAAAAGAAGGAAATTACCATTTGTACCCATGAAATATGAGTTTTGCACAACAAAATTATCCAAACACTAAAAAATTACCTAAAATTCCTAAATTACCCTTATTTTCACCACCACTTTTCTAATCTCAAATCCCACCATCACCCAAACTCTTCTTCACCACCACTCTCATCCCCAACTACCACCATTAATGTCGCCATCCAAAATCCACAGGCTTCCTAGACGACCTCCCTCCACATAGTCTCCGCTCTCTTGGCCCCCCATTCCTCCTCCCCCCGTGACGCAATCACCCAATCGCACACTGCCATCATCGCCGTAGCCGCAGCCGCAACCGTCTCCCCACGCCTCCAGCTGCATGCCGTTGAACTCTCCATCAGCGTGTCCCTCGACCGCCTCCCCTCCTCCAAACCCTCATCAACCTCTTCCACCGCCGAGGACGACGGACCTTTGGTGTCGAACTCCCACATGGCGGCCATAAAACGCTCCCAGGAGAACCAACGGATTGGGATCTGTATTCTATGACCGTCACATCTGCAACCCCTTCAATGGAAGGACTCTATCCTAAATCCAGGTGCGTCTTTTTTTTTTCTTTGAGTTATAATAAGACATGATTGAAGTTTGTACTTATTTTGTGTTTGGTTGAAATAATCGTTGTTTCTGGAATGTTTGTCGAAGGCATGGGAAGTATTTTGAGTGATGGTGATAGTTAGGGTTTAAGGTGGTGGTGAGGAAGAGTTTCGGTGGTGTGTTTGGGATTGGAAAAGTGGTGGCGTGGAGTAAGTGGTGATGGTAGAGTAATTTAGGAATTTCAAATAATTTTTTTTGGATTTGGATAGTTTTGTTAGGACAATTTTATGTTTCATGGGTACAAATGGTAATTTTTTTCTTCTATAGGTAGATATGTCAGTGTTTTCAACTTTCGTGGGTACAAATGGTAGTTTACTCTATTACAATACTATAAAAAAAATTGACAAGAATTATTCTCATTTTATAAAGGTACAATGGAATAAGGAAACAAAATGAGAGGTTAAAGTTCTTAATACTATGACTTATTGTGATGGATTAAGTACACATGTACGAGTGGTTGAAGTCGTTATATATTTTGGTGTTGTTTGTATGAACTGTATCATATTTTTTTTGTTGAGTTTAAAACAACACTACTTATGAAAACTTGTATTATTTTTATACCACTTTGGTTTACATCTGGTTCTAATGAATCTAGAATGGTACACCAAAAGGAATGAATAGTAAGTTAATTAACTCATGATAGTTAAAATGATATGCACACAACACATAATTCTTTGTTTTATACCTCTTTAAGTTCCATTTTAGATAAATGAGAAAGATTTTTATTTTATATGAATACAAGTTTAACATATCATTATTTAGGCTAACTAGTGTAGTGTCAAAACTCAAAAAATATGCAGAGTATAGACTCAACCTAAATCGTACTTAACCATCTGCCAAACTAACAAATTCAAATTCCAAACAAGATACAACAATCAGATGCTAAAGTTGATATTATTACGGATATAACCTGAAATTGATATAGACAAGATCCCAATTATTCATCCAACTTTTAAATTGATATAAGCAAGCATAAACCACTATAAGAGTACCGCGGTTTATGCCTTTTAAGCGTTCCATCAGAAACAAGATACAACAATTGATAAATGAGAAAGATTTTTATTTTATATGAATACAAGTTTAACATATCATTATTTAAGCAAACTAGTGTAGTGTCAAAACTCAAAAAATGTGCAAAGTATAGACTCAACCTAAATCGTACTTAACCATCTGTCAAACTAACAAATTCAAATTCCAAACAAGATACAACAATCAGATGCTAAAGTTGATATTATTACGGATATAACCTGAAATTGATATAGACAAGATCCCAATTATTCATCCAACTTTTAAATTGATATAAGCAAGCATAAACCACTATAGGAGTACCGCGGTTTATGCCTTTTAAGCGTTCCATCAGAAACCGCTAGAGGAGTGTAGCAGTTTCTTTTCACACGCAACCCAACGTAAACCGCTACACCCCTACCGCAGTTTTCATCCAAATCTTAATCCACCATACCCTTATCGTGGTTTCTATAGAAATAAGAAAAATACATTCGCATTTTTAATGTATAGATTTTGTTTTCTGCTAATATTGAAAGGCAAACAATTTATTTTGGTAACTTGCTTTATAATTTACTAATATGAAATTACATATTATGCTCATGTTATTTAAAAATAAAGGGTAAGTTACCCTCTCTGACATGTCTAACAATTATTAAATAAAATAAATTACTAATTAATCATAACAAAACATTTTTTTTCAAATTACAAGAGTTATTAAAAAAACTCATTTCATAATTTTCAATTTTTTTTCAAACTAGTCATTTATTAATAAGTTCAAAACCCAGACAAACTCAAAAGAAAGCAACACATTCACTCATTGTTTTCTCTCTTTTTGTTTCTCTCTTCTAAATATGTCTTTCCATCTTTACTTAATTTTCTGCAATTTTTTTCTCCAAAGGCATATCACCCACAACAATGACGGCTTAATTCAATAACCATCATAAATTTAGTTTTTCTAGATTTTGAACTTATTAATAAAAGATTGGTTTCAAAAGAAATGAATAATAAAATAAGTTGGATGAAATACATTGCTTGCCAACTTAACATCAAGCTCAATTGACACATATTACATCAACATCATTCCACCATAATTAACAAACTCATAACCACTCCTTAGTGTCCTATACCGTTCTTTAATACTAAAAAAATAGTCATTGTACATTTACACCAAGCAGCACCCTCATCTTCTCCATCTATGAGCCCCAAAAATAAAAACACCTATAGCGATGTTACCTTCCCACTAACTACACAACGGCAAAGCCCCATTAAAAAACCTACTTAATAATAAATCATCACATGTTGCTCACAATTATATTCTTACACCACAATACCTCACCATCAACCCTATGACAAAATTCAATCTTGGCCAATTAGAGAAAATTGCATACATACCTACTCGTCAACATAATCAGTTTCAGCCTGCAAAAACATCTCCATCGTCGCCACGTTCCATTTCCACGGGTCTTCCGCCTTGCTGCTACTTGATGCCATTCTCCACTGGAGTTCTCTTACCTGAAATGGTACACAACACACAAACTCAATTACTTAACAATTCTAGTGTCACTACTCGTCATTTGCCATGATGCTACCAACCACTAAATCTACCTCTTACCTCGGGATCAGATTGTACCTCTAATGCTTTCTCCAACAAGTCATTCGCCGACCACCGTCATCACCTAGCCTTCAGGATGCGGTGATCATCTTCAACTACCGTTATCCACCTTTACTTTTTTCATTCCATTATTAACACCCCTTGTATCTCTACAATTTCTTCTCAGCCTTAACCCTAGCACTTTTTTCTCCATCAATCCCAAGCCAACATTTCAAAAGGTAATTTTTGCTTGCTTTGGTCCTCTATCGAGGACACTTCTTACTTAGTATAGCAGTCTCACAAAAAAAACAATGAGTCCATAAGAGAAAGGCCCTTCCTCTATGACTTTATCATACATATAGCCCAAAAAAAATGAGTTAGGCCATCTGAAAGAACAACCCATCCTCTGCGACTCTGAACATTTTCACCTATGTTATACTTGCATATGGGTTGCACTGCGCCATACTATGGAAGCCGCTATTGCTACTAGGTTTTCCTAACTTTTCTCTAACGAGTTTGAGGTTACTTTAGACATTCACATTCACACTACAAGACAAAAGTCACACCTGCAACTTAAAGATACATGGCATAGCAAAGTGCTAGTAAAACTGACTGACATATGTGAAAATCTTCCTATACTATTTGTTAACTACATTTGCTTAGGAAAATATTTCGAACAGAGCAGCATATAAGCCTAAAAAGTAGCAAATGATTATGGCAAAAGATATTTCTATACTTATCAAAACTAAACCGACAATCAACCCTATCAAAGTACTAGGTCACTGGATCAGTGATTCGACTGGTAAGTCACTCATCAAACTGTTTAATCTAATAGTAATAAAATAAATATATAAATCTATAATAAAATAAAAAATACAATATTATTATTAAATGACAAATTAAAATTAATATTTCAAATCACTTAATTTTAACTTAATTAAATTATATACAAATTGTAATAAATTTAAGCTTTTATATAATATATATTATGAGCAAATATATATAACAGAAAAAAATTTCTTTGTTTAAGTGGCAATCACATTTACAATATATAAAAGAAAAAGTATAAAGGAATTATAAACAAAATATATAGCAAGAAAGAATCTGGTTCAGTGGTTAATGTGGTTTCACAAGGTACAAGCTTCGAAACTTGCTTGCACCACCTTTTGAAAATTTTCAGGAGCTCCTACTGTGATCCACACACTGCAAGTCCCCTCGTGGAGGCGCAAGTGATACGTAAAAATTAGATTTCACGTATAACCGGCAAGTATACCGGGTCGCATCAAGTAATAAGACTCACTAGGAGTGAGGTCGATCCCACGAGGATTGGTAGATTAAGCAACTTTAGTTAAATGGTAGATTTAGTCAAGCGAACATAGTTTTGATTTTATGAGCAATGTGACTTTTGAACATAATTGCAAGAATCTAAATGGCAAGGAGTTTAAGAACAGGAATGTAGAAATAAAATGAAAGTAAATAACTGAAACTTAAATGGCAAGAAACTTAAATGACATCAAAGATAAATGGCAAGGAATTAAAGGGTGCAGAAATTTAAAGAACATAAGAGTAAATAGCAAGAATTAAAAGAACAAAATGTAGATGACAAGAATAATAAATTGACAGAATGTAAAAGGGAATTGGGTTATGGGTAATCAAATAACTAGAAGCAAAAGAAATAAGAAGTAATGATATAGAGGATCACTAGGGATCAGAGATGCAAGTTTTCATGAATTGATGTTAGTCAAGTCCTTCTCAATCATGGGTATAGATCCATGGCAAGTGGGTAATTGAATCCCAATCTCTTGGTGATTCAATTTCTCTCAACATAACCAATTGCCACTCTCGTGATCTAATTGTTCATGAGAAGAGATGAAGCTTAAATCTAATCCAGCCACACAACTCCCATAATCTCAACCAAGGAGAGTTACATCTCACATACTAACCAAGGTGTATTGATTAAAGAAATCATGAAAGGATGAACTCTAAACTGAATTATGTGGCTCATTCCTCAAATTCACCACATAATTCATATAGATTAACCCCTCTCTCGATGGTGGTTGAATCTTTGAAGAACAAGAGTTCCCTTTTTAGATCAACCACTAGAATTGAGGAGGAGAAGATGAGTTCACCAATCCATTCCAACAAGCAGAGCTCTTCCCCCTAATGAAAGTGGGGTTTAGTGAGTCATAGCTCCAATTTCAACAACAATTGCCATAAACCAAAATTAAACTAAATGCAAAGAAAGATGAAGAAGAATAAGGAAATGCTTAAAGCTTAAGAAAATGAAGAAGAGAAGTTCCAAGAAGAACCAAAAATTGCTCTCCGGGTATCCTCCCAGAAGTGCTAAAAGAGTTCTCAAAATAAAGTACTAAGAGTCTAAAATTCTAAGTGTCAAAAGTCCCCCTAAAGTACAAACTCAATCTCTATTTATATTAGTCCTAAAATTCCTTCAAAGATCTTCAATTGGGCTAGCAATGTGGGCTTTCTCTTTGTTGAATTTCTGGTTCAATTGATGAAGTTTCTGGCCTTTGTGAGGAATAGAGGGAGCAGAGCAAGTTGGCTACAATTCTGGCCCATTGAGGGGCGTTATTGGCAACAACTCTAGGCTTAATGCACGTTGGCAACGTGCATGGTATTTTCCTGGAAGTGAGTTTTGAGACTTGGGCGTTGTTGGCCCAAGTTGTTGCTAACAACTTGCTTTTCTCTACTTTCATGCTAAATGTAGCCCACAATTTGAGTGTCAATCCTCTGCTTCAATATGGACTATCATACATCATTGGAAAGCTCAGAATGTCTTCTTTCTAATGCACTTGGAATCATCTCAATTGAATTTTTCTAGCTCAAGTTATGCTTCCTCAAAGAAGGTAAGGTCAAGCTGCCAAGTTGTTGCCAAAAACGCACCCATTCTCCCAAGTTGGCAACGTGCTCGTGCCTAGCCTTCCAAGGCAGAGAAATGAGGCTGGCGTTGTTGCCAAACACGCCTCCTTGCTAGCACGTTGGCAACGTGCCCGTTGCTTCCTCATGGGCTACCTTCTAGCCTCCTTGAATTTCAACTTCATGTTCTTATTTTTGGGGCCTAAAGAAGACTCTGATTTGGCTTCAATTTTGTGCTCCACCATGGACTATTATATATGGTTGGAAAGCTCTGAATGTTAGCTTTCCAACGCAACTAGAAGCACTCAATTTGGATCTCTGTAGCTCAAGATATCTTCCATTGAAGGGGACATGGTCAGGCTGCTAAAATCGCAGGCGTTTTTGGCAAACACGCCTTTGTATTTCAGCGTTGCCAACGTGCTCAGATTCTGAAGCTCTAAATGAAGCCATCTTTTGAAGCTTCAAATGAATACCAATCCCATACTATGATATATGGTTGGAAAGCTCTGGATGTCTACTTTCAAATGCCGTTGGAATCACCTCATTTGGAGCTTTGTAGCTCAAGATATACTCCATTGAAGGAGGTAAGGTCAGGCTGTCCAGCTCTCCAGCGTTTTTGGCAAACACTCCTTTGTTCTTTCAAGTTGGCAACGTGCTACCTCCATTCTTCACCATCCAAAGCTTCCTGGCGTTGTTACCAAACACGCCAATGCTTTCTTGAGTTGGCAACGTGCTCGATGCTCTTTCCTAGCTCCAAATATTGCTTCCCACGTTGGCATTGAACACGCCTATAGAAGCTGGCGTTGGCAACGTGGTTGGCAGCATGTCCTGGCGTTGGCAACGTGGTTGGCAGCATGTCCTGGCGTTGGCAACGTGGTTGGCAGCATGTCCTAGCGTTGGCAACTTGGCTGGCACCCAAGATTTGGTGCCTAGCCAAGCAACCATTCCTGGCGTTGCCTTAGAACACGCCAATGCAAGTGGCGTTGGCAACGTGCTTGCTAGCCCAAGATCTTGCCCCTGGCGTTATTGAAGAACACGCCAGTTCATTTCCAAGTTAGCAACGCTCTCGTGTGCCCATACTCCTATCTTGCATGCGTTGCCAAGGAACACTCCCATGGTTCCTAGCTCAGCAACGTGCTCGAGCTCCCCTTTGGTGCCAAAGTTGCTTGCTACGTTGCCAAGGAACACGCCTTCATAACTTGGCGTTGGCAACGTGCATCTCCTTTTCCTGGGCCAAGTTTTCTTGTGTGCGTTGCCTTGAACAACGCCCTCCATTCTCCAAGTTGGCAACGCCAACATATGCTCTTCCAAGGCTGCCTGGCGTTGCCTCCAATAACGCAGCCTTTCTCCAAGTTGGCAACGCCAACATCTCTTCTTCTTGCCCAGCTTACATCATTCTTGCTTCCATGCTTTCTTGTTTCATCACCTATCATCAACAAAGGAAATAGCTTCAAAGTCTTACCAATTCATGCAATAAATTTCATGAGATTCATTCATACTCATTCATGTATGTATTCCTTAAATTATTTGCATGAATTTGGCTAGAATCAACATTTTCCTTGGTGTTCTCATGCATGAAGACAAAACTCATAAAAGAGCTTGTTTATTTAGAGAAATTGAGTGAAATTAAGCTAAAACCAACTAAACTAACTAGCTAATATAGTAAATATGCAAATGTATCACAACACCAAACTTAAACCTTGCTTGTCCTCAAGCAACAAAAGAACTATGCACAAAGATTTCTTTTAATTGGAATGAGTTGAGGAATAGCTTGTAATACCTTGGGGAGTGAAGTGATTAAGTGATAGTGGGGTGAACTCTGAATTATGTGTTCATGCAAGGGTCCCAGTGCTTATCAGTCCTTACATTTTGGAAGTCTTAGATCTTAGGACTTTCATTCAAATGATATCATGGAAATCTCTCTATAGGTAATCACCTTGAAACAGCTCATAGTTTATGTGTCTTGGCCTTGACTCTAAGTGTCATGTCTCAAAGCGGCTCTTTAGATAAGCTTTCAATCAATACTCCCAAACCAGTTGGTTTTAAGGTATTAGGTGTTGAAACACCCCTTAGGATTTACTTGCTCAAGCCTCTCTCTTTGACACAATTCTACCACAAGCATTTAACTAGGATAGTAACTCTTTGAGTTCTCATTTCCTTCTTTTTCTTCCTAGTAATTGATGCTCAGAGCCTTTTGCCATGTTCTTTTGTTTTTTTTTTTTTTTTTTTTTGCTGCTTCTTGGATCAATAAGTGTTTGAGAATCTCCATAATACTTCTTTGAACTCTATTTCCTGCCTATGAGCTCCCATGCAAGTTTTCACAAACATGCAACCTCAATACACAATCATACAACTAGAACCACTACTTCTTTTAATCTTTTGCTTGCCTCAAAATAGATTTTTGACTCCTCAATCATTCTTTTCAAAGAAATGTTCTCTGTTTGCATTTTCATAGGTATTGAGTGCAAGCAATTTCAAGAGTATGGTGTTATGATATATCAACCATCTTAGTTATTGAACTACAAAGAAGTTATACTAAGCAGACAAACAGGGGTACAATATCACTTTCAATCATAGTAGTTTGAATACAAGACAATCACTCAACAATACAACCTTTTGGAGTTTACTTGCTTTACTCCTTATCATCATCATTGTTGGTCTTTATATCCCTTTTTGTCTCTTTGGTTGATGATGCTTGATCCTTTTCAAGATTGAAGTGATCGCCTACAATGAACTTTGAAAGTTGCTTGTCCCCAAGCACTTGAGAGATGGTTAGCATGCATGTATGCTTGTGATCTTCTAGACATAAGTTGGTGTGGGGACACCAAACTTAGTTCCTTGCTTACTTTTATATGCAGTGGAATGAATACATGTAAGAAACATCAAGTGCTTCTATTAAGGAAATAAAATCTAAATTAAAAGTAGCAATTGTTAAGTAGTTTTTTTGATTGTTTGGAGCTAGTGACTAATCATGCAAAGGGTTAAAATGTGTCTTTAATGAAACTTTTTGGTGGAACACCAAACTTAGCACCTCACATTCACCTTTGAATTCTGTTGGTGTGTAACACCAAACTTAGCTCCTTGCAATGCAGATAAATATACTTAACTCTTTTATTGAATTAACTAAGAAAAGAAGACTACCTTTGGTTGGGTTGCCTCCCAACAAGCGCTTTTTTATCGTCATTAGCTTGACGGTTGTCCCTCTTTAGGGCGGATGATGATCATAGTGCCTTAATCCTTCCCCTCTCACCGTGAGCTTCCTTCCAGTATCATTCTTGATGATTTCCACATGTTCAAGTGAGAGGATTTTGTTCACTGTGTAGTATCTAGAAAAGTGTGGAAATGTCTCTATTGGTTGGTAAGTTAGCATTACTTTATCCCCTGGTGAGAAGTCTTCAGTGGAGATTTTCTTGTTTCTCCATCCTCTTGGCATTTTCTTCTTGGGACTCTCTTCTTTTCCAGGAGATAGTTCAGGTTTTGGGATCTCAATTTTTGGACGGTCCTTGCTATGAATCTTAAATGCTGACTTTGATTGCAGCTTCTCCTCTATTCTTTGAGCTTGTTGCAGCACCTCCACCTCTTCATTTTCTTTCCTGCATGAGCTTGGAAGTACCTCATCAGGTGCCTCTTTCAAGTTTGGATCTATTGAATCAATCTTCATACACTCTTCCTCTTGGGTGGAGTCTTGCAAATTCTTGAAGACATGGAACACTATATGCTCATCATGCACCCTTAGCATTAATTCTCCTTTTTCGACATCTATTAATGCCCTGGCAGTAGCTAAAAAGGGCCTCCCTAGAATAATGGGAGTGTTGTCATCTTTCTCTATGTCTAGGATGACAAAGTCAACTGGGAGGAAAAATTTGTCCACCTTTACTAATACATTCTCTACAACCCCGAGTGCTTGTTGAATAGATTTATCCGCCATTTGAAGGGCTATCTTTGTAGGTTTCAATTCATGAATCTGAAGCTTCCTCATCAAAGATAGAGGCATCAGATTTATGCTTGCACCAAGATCACAAAATGCTCTCTCAATCATCATGTTACCTATTGTGCAGGGGATGTGAAAGCTCCCTGGATCTTTCATCTTCTTTGGCAACTTTTTCTGGATGATGGCACTACACTCCCTGGTCATCACAACCGTTTGTCCCTCTTTCAAGGATCTTTTCTTTGTCAACAATTCCTTCATGAACTTAGCATATAGGGGCATCTATTCAAGTGCTTCAATGAAGGGGATGTTGATGTGTAGTGTCTTGAATATTTCCAAGAATTTGGAATATTGCTTCTCTTTGTTCTCTTCTTTAAACCTTTGAGGGTATGGGAGCATTGGTTGGTATGCTTTCACTGCCTCCTTCTTAGCTAATTTATCACTTTGTGTATAGGTTTCTTGCTCCTGCTTTTGTTCCTTCACCTCTTCTTTTAAGCCTTCTTTGATGTGCTCTTCCTGAGTAATGGCTTCTGTCTCCACTTTCTTTCCACTTCTCAAGGTGATTGCTTTACACTCCTCCCATTTTATGGCTTTTTCTGTGTCTCTTGGGTTGGGTATCGTATCACTTGGAAGAACATTGGTTGGCCGTTCAGCTTGTTTGGTTAATTGTCCCACTTGTCGCTCAATACTCTTCATGGTGGCCTCATGTTCCTTTTGTCCCTTAGCTAAGGCTTGAGTGGTTTGAGCAAGTGCTTGCAAGGTTGCTTCAAGACTTGAAATTCTAGTCTCATGATGGTCAATTGGGGATATGATGGGGGTTGATTGTTGTTGAAAGTTGTTGGGTAGATTAGTGTGGTAATTCTGTGCGTTGGATGTTGGTGCAGGAAAGTTGCTTTGGTGAGTTTGTGAGTTATTATGAGGTGGTTGATATGTGTTTTGTGTTTTTCTATATTGGTTAGTGTTGGTGGCATGGTGATTTTGGTTGTTTGTGTTACGGGTGTGGTTGTGGCTGTTGTTCTTTTGCCAATGGTTTTCACCCCACCTTAGATTGGGATGATTTTTCCAGGAGGGGTTGTATGTATCACCATGAAATTCATCCTGAGAATTTGAAGTATTTTGCATGTATTGAACTTGTTCTTGTGGCTGTTCAACAGTGGTCCCTTCACCTTGGCTCCATTCAAGTGATGGTTGATTTGTTGTGTTCACTGATGCTAGCTGGAGACCATCCATTCTCTTTGTTATCATTTCCATTTGTTGTTGGATTTGTTGGTGCATTAACTTATTTTGTGCCAAGATAGCGTCAACACCTTCAAGCTCCATTACGCCTTTCTTTGGGGTCGGGTTATGTTGCCTCTCTGATGAGTAATAATACTGATTGTTTGCCACAATCTCAATGAGGTCTTGAGCCTCCTCAGCAGTTTTCATCATGTTGAGTGATCCTCCTGATGAGTAGTCTAGTCCCTTCCTTGCTTCTAAGTTTAAGCCTTCATAGAAGTTTTGGAGTTTGACCCAATCACTAAACATGTCAGGTGGACATCTTCTCATTAGTGCCTTATATCTTTCCCAGGCTTCATACAATGACTCCCCTTCCATTTGCCTGAAAGTTTGAACCTCTGTCTTCAACTTGATGATTCTTTGAGGTGGGTAGAACTTTGCTAGAAATCTGCTCATCACTTCATTCCAATCATTGAGGCTTTCCTTGGGGAATGACTCTAGCCATTGAGTGGCTTTGTCCCTCAAAGAGAATGGGAATAGCAGCAACTTGTAGACATCTGGATACACTCCATTTGTCTTCACTGTATTGCATATCCTCAGAAAAACAGATAGATGTTGATTTGGGTCTTCAAGAGGTCCCCCTCCATAGGAGCAGTTGTTTTGTACCAAAGTGATGAGTTGGGGTTTTAACTCAAAGTTATTGGCCTGAACGGTTGGAGTGGCAATGCTACTCCCACAATGTCTTGGATCAGGGATGGTATAAGAAGATAGCACCCTTCTAGGTGGTCCATCATTGTTGTTGACCCCTCCAGCATGATTGTGCATCTCATCCTCCATGACTTGATCTTCTTCCTCTGACCCCTCTTCACCAACTATTCCCTTTCCTCTTTTTGCTCTTCTTATCCTTCGGAGGGTTCTCTCGTCCTCAGTATTAAGTCTATTAGCTCCTGACATACACAAACAAAATCAAAATCACAAGTGAAACACTCTAGAACTAGAGTGGAATTGGAGTTAGTGAAACAAAGTATCAAACAGTTAGTGGGCTTAACAAAAATACTAAAAAAATGCTTAATCTAAATCACCCTTCACTTAATCATTGTCAATCTTTTCCAATCCCCGGCAACGGCGCCAAAAACTTGATACGTAAAAATTAGATTTCACGTATAACCGGCAAGTATACCGGGTCGCATCAAGTAATAAGACTCACTAGGAGTGAGGTCGATCCCACGAGGATTGGTAGATTAAGTAACTTTAGTTAAATGGTAGATTTAGTCAAGCGAACATAGTTTTGATTTTATGAGCAATGTGACTTTTGAACATAATTGCAAGAATCTAAATGGCAAGGAGTTTAAGAACAGGAATGTAGAAATAAAATGAAAGTAAATAACTGAAACTTAAATGGCAAGAAACTTAAATGACATCAAAGATAAATGGCAAGGAATTAAAGGGTGCAGAAATTTAAAGAACATAAGAGTAAATAGCAAGAATTAAAAGAACAAAATGTAGATGACAAGAATAATAAATTGACAGAATGTAAAAGGGAATTGGGTTATGGGTAATCAAATAACTAGAAGCAAAAGAAATAAGAAGTAATGATAGAGAGGATCACTAGGGATCAGAGATGCAAGTTTTCATGAATTGATGTTAGTCAAGTCCTTCTCAATCATGGGTATAGATCCATGGCAAGTGGGTAATTGAATCCCAATCTCTTGGTGATTCAATTTCTCTCAACATAACCAATTGCCACTCTCGTGATCTAATTGTTCATGAGAAGAGATGAAGCTTAAATCTAATCCAGCCACACAACTCCCATAATCTCAACCAAGGAGAGTTACATCTCACATACTAACCAAGGTGTATTGATTAAAGAAATCATGAAAGGATGAACTCTAAACTGAATTATGTGGCTCATTCCTCAAATTCACCACATAATTCATATAGATTAACCCCTCTCTCGATGGTGGTTGAATCTTTGAAGAACAAGAGTTCCCTTTTTAGATCAACCACTAGAATTGAGGAGGAGAAGATGAGTTCACCAATCCATTCCAACAAGCAGAGCTCTTCCCCCTAATGAAAGTGGGGTTTAGTGAGTCATAGCTCCAATTTCAACAACAATTGCCATAAACCAAAATTAAACTAAATGCAAAGAAAGATGAAGAAGAATAAGGAAATGCTTAAAGCTTAAGAAAATGAAGAAGAGAAGTTCCAAGAAGAACCAAAAATTGCTCTCCGGGTATCCTCCCAGAAGTGCTAAAAGAGTTCTCAAAATAAAGTACTAAGAGTCTAAAATTCTAAGTGTCAAAAGTCCCCCTAAAGTA
This sequence comes from Arachis stenosperma, assembly GCF_014773155.1. Lineage (NCBI taxonomy): Eukaryota > Viridiplantae > Streptophyta > Magnoliopsida > Fabales > Fabaceae > Arachis > Arachis stenosperma. Next base: position 108,140,420 of record NC_080382.1, read on the forward strand.
CAAACTCAATCTCTATTTATATTAGTCCTAAAATTCCTTCAAAGATCTTCAATTGGGCTAGCAATGTGGGCTTTCTCTTTGTTGAATTTCTGGTTCAATTGATGAAGTTTCTGGCCTTTGTGAGGAATAGAGGGAGCAGAGCAAGTTGGCTACAATTCTGGCCCATTGAGGGGCGTTATTGGCAACAACTCTAGGCTTAATGCACGTTGGCAACGTGCATGGTATTTTCCTGGAAGTGAGTTTTGAGACTTGGGCGTTGTTGGCCCAAGTTGTTGCTAACAACTTGCTTTTCTCTACTTTCATGCTAAATGTAGCCCACAATTTGAGTGTCAATCCTCTGCTTCAATATGGACTATCATACATCATTGGAAAGCTCAGAATGTCTTCTTTCTAATGCACTTGGAATCATCTCAATTGAATTTTTCTAGCTCAAGTTATGCTTCCTCAAAGAAGGTAAGGTCAAGCTGCCAAGTTGTTGCCAAAAACGCACCCATTCTCCCAAGTTGGCAACGTGCTCGTGCCTAGCCTCCCAAGGCAGAGAAATGAGGCTGGCGTTGTTGCCAAACACGCCTCCTTGCTAGCACGTTGGCAACGTGCCCGTTGCTTCCTCATGGGCTACCTTCTAGCCTCCTTGAATTTCAACTTCATGTTCTTATTTTTGGGGCCTAAAGAAGACTCTGATTTGGCTTCAATTTTGTGCTCCACCATGGACTATTATATATGGTTGGAAAGCTCTGAATGTTAGCTTTCCAACGCAACTAGAAGCACTCAATTTGGATCTCTGTAGCTCAAGATATCTTCCATTGAAGGGGACATGGTCAGGCTGCTAAAATCGCAGGCGTTTTTGGCAAACACGCCTTTGTATTTCAGCGTTGCCAACGTGCTCAGATTCTGAAGCTCTAAATGAAGCCATCTTTTGAAGCTTCAAATGAATACCAATCCCATACTATGATATATGGTTGGAAAGCTCTGGATGTCTACTTTCAAATGCCGTTGGAATCACCTCATTTGGAGCTTTGTAGCTCAAGATATACTCCATTGAAGGAGGTAAGGTCAGGCTGTCCAGCTCTCCAGCGTTTTTGGCAAACACTCCTTTGTTCTTTCAAGTTGGCAACGTGCTACCTCCATTCTTCACCATCCAAAGCTTCCTGGCGTTGTTACCAAACACGCCAATGCTTTCTTGAGTTGGCAACGTGCTCGATGCTCTTTCCTAGCTCCAAATATTGCTTCCCACGTTGGCATTGAACACGCCTATAGAAGCTGGCGTTGGCAACGTGGTTGGCAGCATGTCCTGGCGTTGGCAACGTGGTTGGCAGCATGTCCTGGCGTTGGCAACGTGGTTGGCAGCATGTCCTAGCGTTGGCAACTTGGCTAGCACCCAAGATTTGGTGCCTAGCCAAGCAACCATTCCTGGCGTTGCCTTAGAACACGCCAATGCAAGTGGCGTTGGCAACGTGCTTGCTAGCCCAAGATCTTGCCCCTGGCGTTATTGAAGAACACGCCAGTTCATTTCCAAGTTAGCAACGCTCTCGTGTGCCCATACTCCTATCTTGCATGCGTTGCCAAGGAACACTCCCATGGTTCCTAGCTCAGCAACGTGCTCGAGCTCCCCTTTGGTGCCAAAGTTGCTTGCTACGTTGCCAAGGAACACGCCTTCATAACTTGGCGTTGGCAACGTGCATCTCCTTTTCCTGGGCCAAGTTTTCTTGTGTGCGTTGCCTTGAACAACGCCCTCCATTCTCCAAGTTGGCAACGCCAACATATGCTCTTCCAAGGCTGCCTGGCGTTGCCTCCAATAACGCAGCCTTTCTCCAAGTTGGCAACGCCAACATCTCTTCTTCTTGCCCAGCTTGCATCATTCTTGCTTCCATGCTTTCTTGTTTCATCACCTATCATCAACAAAGGAAATAGCTTCAAAGTCTTACCAATTCATGCAATAAATTTCATGAGATTCATTCATACTCATTCATGTATGTATTCCTTAAATTATTTGCATGAATTTGGCTAGAATCAACATTTTCCTTGGTGTTCTCATGCATGAAGACAAAACTCATAAAAGAGCTTGTTTATTTAGAGAAATTGAGTGAAATTAAGCTAAAACCAACTAAACTAACTAGCTAATATAGTAAATATGCAAATGTATCAGCAAGTCAAATCCATGCACTAACATCATTAGCACGTGGTTGACCACGAGGTGACCAGTCTGATTTAGCTATGGTTTACATCAGTTTTGACTAGTTTAAGTAAATTTGACCAGTTTTCAACTTCAAATGATCAAAACATCAAATCGAACTAGATAAAGATCTAGTTTGTCAGTCTTTTGGTTGAGTTGGCTAGTCTAGTTTAATTTTTATAACACTAAATATTTTCACATGTTCAATATCAATGTTTGAAGACTTGGTGATGATAGAATGTGTATAACCTTTGGCTAAAAATAGGTCCAATTTAAAATAAGTGACCCGGTCTATTTACGCAAAAGATAATGCAATTCCTTACAAAAGTAATAGTAATACGATTTTAATCTTGTTATTTTGAGATAACATAACTCAATTGTAAAAATACGTCAAAAATGCTAATAAAAACACCACTTTTCTTATTCTAATAATTGATAAATTCTACCTCAACTATTTTCATTGTGTCTAGTACTTTATCACCATTACTATTTTCTCTATCACTATCATTATCTCCTTTTTTCTATTTTTTTTCCTCTCACCATTCAAAGTAAAGGTGTGCATGGATTGGTATAGACCTAATTTTGTTAGACCTAGATTTGACCCTAATATTTTACCAGTCAAATTTTAAAGATATGAACTTGATCTTAAATTAATCTAATATAAGTTAGATTAAATCAAGTCAACCTGACATGAGAATAGAATATATAGTTTTGCACATTTCATATAATAAATTAATAAAATATATTCTTTAAAGAAATTGGCAAGGCTATATATCAAGAAGACAGTAAGGTTGCACAAGTGTTAACCGCTTCTGTGTTGGTGTAGATCCGAAAAAATCAAGCGTCTTACGTCCTTAATTAGATAGCCAAAACAACGAAAAAGAGATTTAAGCGAATTCAAGTTAAGATCCTAACTATGCAAGGCCAACAGAAGAGTTATGCGAATAAAAGAGAAGAAAACAAAGATAGTTTGCAGAAGGAAGTTATGCATTCTTGGAAGTTACTTCAACATACTAGAATCGATGGGCAATCACGACAATGGGGATGGAACCAAGGTGTATTGGGCCGTTTGAAGAACTAAGGTAGATTAGTGACTGGTGGCATATCAAATAATTTTACCGCCATATCTTTTGAAACTGCATAACGCACTCCACATTTCATAGCTTCGGTATTATAATTCTGAGATAAGCCATGTTTTAAAACCCAAATCAATTCAATTGAGGGAGAATTTGACGTTTCAAATAATTCCAGTTAGAATTGACGATACTTGTGTTAAGCGACAACGTGGAAGAGTAATACCGTTAGTAAAGGTTGCATGGAGTCAAGATGGGTGATAAACCACTATTTTATGGTTTATCTTGTGCTCAATTGAGTGGATTTTATCAACTCTTTACCCACTTATTCATACTATTTGCATGTTTTACATTTGCCTTCCTAATTATGTGCTTTGATTGAAAACATGTTTCTTTGGACTTATATTTGCTTATTATTAATCCTCTCTTATTTCCATTCGATCCCGTGATTAGTGTGTTGAGTAGTTTCAGATTTTCTAAGGCAGAATGACTTAAGGGATGAAAAAGGAAACATACTAAAAGGAAAGGAGAAAGCAAAACGAAGCTTTAAGGAAACTGGTATCCACGCGATCGCATGGACGACGCGATCGCGTGCCAAGCACGAATCAGCAGCAACGCGGCCGCATGACTGACGCGACCGCGCGCCTTAAGCAGAATGCACATGACGCGATCGCATGACTGACGCGACCGCGTGGCAAGAAAAAGCTTCGAATGACGCGACCGCATGACCCACGTGGACGCGTGACAGAGGCCACGCACCAGAAATTGCAGAAAATGCTCATAAGGAGTTCTGAGGCCCTTTTTGACTCAAATCCAAGTCCAGAAGGCACAGATTATAGGCTATAAAGTGGAGGAATGCATCCATTCATAAGGAGGCTCTCATAATTCACTTTTTATTATTTTAGATGTAGTTTTTAGAGAGAGAGGTTCTCTCTTCTCTATTAGGATTAGGATTTAGGACTTCTCTTAGTTTTAGGAGTGACTCTCAATCCCAGGTTCTTTATTTTTATTTATTTTCAATGTTCTTTTACTCTTTGTTATTTCTTATTTTCAGATATTTGAATGCTTGCTTGTATTAGATATATTGCCTAATTGGCTTATGAACTTTTCCATGTTAAGATTTGAATATTTTATTTCATGATATTTGAAGCATTTCAGTTTATGATTGTTCCTTTTTATTATTCCCAATCTGAGGATATTGTTATTCTAGTAGATTTAGTTTTTCCCCTTTTGGCTTTGGATAAATAATTGGTAACTCTTGATTTATCAAACTCATTGTTGATTGAAAATTAGAATTAATTCATCCACTTAACTTACCTTCATAGTTAGAGGTTAACAAAGTGGGATTAAAATCCAATTCTCATCACAATTGATAAGGATGGGACTTCCAGTTCTTAATACCTTGCCAAGAGATTTTATTAGTATTATTTTATTTTATTTTACTTATCATATAACATATTCCCACCTTACTTCCAAAACCCCAATTTACAAACTCATAATCAATAATAAGAACATACCTCCCTGCAATTCCTTGAGAAGACGACCCAAGGTTTAAATACTCGGTTATCAATTTTAAAGGGGGTTTGTTACTTGTGACAACCAAAACGTTTGTACGAAGAGATTTCTGTCAATTTAGAGACTATATCTACAACGCGACTATTTTTATGAAATTCTTTACTAGCAAAAATCCTAACGTCAATGGGATTGAGGAACATGCTTGGAAACCTGAAATTTGAAATGAGAAGAGACTACCCATACCTATTTTCAGGCAACTGAATCTGAATTTTAAGAGCAAACTTCTTAATTAGGTCGGTATGATGTAAACCCCGCGAAATTAATAAATAATTAGACAATAAATTAATTATTATTCAAAGAAACTAGAAAAATAAATTTTTATAATTTAGAGGAATAGAAATATTAAAAATACGAATTTTGACGCTAATTTTAAAGTTTTGGCCCAAAACCGGGCCAACAGGCCAAATCGGTTGAACCGAGCCCAAGACCCAACCTATAAAACCACTAAAACGAGCCTTTTTCTTCATTATTTTCTGCAGATCTGTTGAGAAGAGGAGATTTAACGTAAAAATCCCTAACAGTCGCCTCCGAAAATTCAATCGCCTATAACTTTCAATCCGGAGCTCGGATTGATGAGCTGTCAACGGCCACGTGTTCTTCTCGGAATTCTCTTTAATTCTATGTGAACAAAGTGGTAAAAATATACATTTCTCACCCAGTTCTTTCTCTCTTCAATTTTGTGGGTTTTCAGTTTGGGAATTGTGAAATTGAATGATTTTGATAATTTAGGTGAACTCTAGCAGTGAATAATCACTGGCTTTTGTTCAATTGATCCATGGGTAAAGTAGGAAACTATTGAATCTTTGTGAATCATTGAATTAGTGAACTCTATGATGATTATAGTGATATTTTGTGAATTATATTGTGTTCTTGTTGATTCGGAGTTCAATTTGGCGGTTGATGACTGCGCATCATGTTAGGTTTTTCTATACTTTTTCATACAAGAAATTGATGATTAATGCTTAATTATTGAGTATTTTAGTGCTTAAATAGTATATTGCTTTGATCTTTTGATTTTATAAATTTGTAGGAAATAAGTAGAAAAAGAAGAAAAAAAGAACAAACTAAGCTCAAAAGGAGAAAAGAGAAATTTTGGGGCACAATTCGAAGTTTGAGCACGCTTTAGAATCTTAGGCCACGCTTTTAAAAGTGTGGCCCATGATAAAATCAACGAAGCTTGGCACTCCGTTTCTTTCTCTAAGAGCGTTATGTTCTTCTACATAGCACCATACATGACCAAGAGCGCCTGCGATGACAGAGTGGAAAAATTGGGATGGCGACGCGTACGCGTGGGAGACGCGTACGCGTTGGTGTGACTTTTGTGAAGAAGCACGCGAACACATGAATGAAGCGCAGCGTGAAAGTGGCATCTTTGAAGGGCCATGCGTACGCGTGGGTGACACGTACGCGTGGAGGAGCGCTCTTAACACGAACACTATGCTCTTCTTAACAGCGCTAAAGGCGACGCGTATGCGTCGATGTGCCAAATTGCCAAACCACGCGTATGCATGGGGTATGCGTACGCGTGGGTGCCCAAGCGCTACGCTCTCCTCAAAATGCTGCGTTTTCCTGGGAGCAGAATTGTGGTTCAATTAATTTCATTCCATGCCCGTTTGAACAACCAAGCAAGCCCATTCATATCACTTAATCAAGGCCACAAGAATCATTTAGATTTAATTTTAATTTGATTGTAATTTGTTTTAAATTTTATTTCAATTTGTAATTTAGGAAAGCCTATATAAAGGCATTGGTTTCATAGAATTTGGGGACACTCAAAAGAGCTGGAAGGAGTAGTAAGGCTTGGAGCAGAAGGCTCTCGTAGGACTAGAGGCTGGAGGATTAGCTCTAGAGCTCTCTTGGAGGATTAGAAACTCTAGAGAGCTTAGCTTAGAATTTCTTTTTTCTTTTCTGCACTTTTATATTTCAGTTGTATGGAATTTAGTTTAGTTTATGCAATTTTAATTTCTTACACTTCTCTTCTGCAACTTACCTTTCTGCAATTTTACATCTGCTTTGACATTAGGATTGATTTACTTTCAAGCAATTTAAATTTTCTGCAAGTGTTCTTAGAGCGATGATCAATTTAACCCCACTTCATTAGGGGAGAAGCTCTATTATAATTCACATGATTGAGTGAACTTCTTCTTCTTATCAATCTATTTAGGTATCTATAGGATTTCCTCTTTTTTTATTGAGATTTGTTCACTCCGGAAGGGGGTTTGAATCTGTTGAATGCTTGTATGAGCCTCGGAAGGGGAATCATGGGCATTAGAATTGAGGCTCTATCCTTCACAATTCTCTTGACCAACACTATTCGAGAGGAATTGAGGTCTTGAGAATTTGTGTAGATTATGGATGAGAGAAAGTGCTTAACCTCTTCTCATAAAAATTAGATCAAGGAATTGGCAAGATTGATTGTGATTAGAGAGATTGGGTTGTCAAGAAATTGGGATCCAATCACTTACAATCTGCCATAGATCTACTCATGTGATTGGGAAAGTAGTTGAAACCCATTTGACTCATGATGGATTATGATATCTCCAATGCCTAATGAATCTTGTTCTCTGTTATTTCTCATTTTGATTGCTTTGAGCTTCATTTAATATTCTGTCATTTACTTTTAGCACTTTAAATCCCTTACAATTTACATTCTGTTAATCAATTTCACTCAATTCACCACTATTAGCTTGACTAAACTAATCACCACACTAAAGTTGCTTGATCCATCAATCCTTGTGGGATCGACCTCACTCCGGTGAGTTTTACTACTTGATGCGACTCGGTACACTTGTCGGTTAGTTTGTGTGGAATTAATTTTCCTTCATCAAGTTTTTGGCGCCATTGCCGGGGATTGATTAAGATCGACAATAATTAAGTGGGTGATAAGTCTAGATTAAGCATTTTCTTTGTTCTTGTCATTTAAGTTCTTTTTTATTTTCTATTTTCTGCTTACACTAAGGTGTTTGTGTTATTGCCTCACTAAGAAATTCTTCTCTATGACATGGGGAATTTCAATCTTCTTTGGTGATTATGTTCTACAAAATTCAAATAGAGTTCACCTCATCTTTTGATCAAGCAAATTTCATGGGATATTACCTACCACCACAAAATGACTATCCTAATGGTGCTTGGGAATATCACTAAGAAATGACAGATTATGAGTAATCCACCCAGTGGGGATATGCTTCAAAGTCACAAAATGATCAAGACAAATTCAATTGATATTACCCAACACCACAAAATGATTTATGTCATTATTTTAATGGTGGATGGGAGTATCAACAAGGAATGATGGAGTATGAATGCCTCCCAGAGACACAACATGACCCATACTGTGATGAATCTAACAACTACTCATGTTGTGGCTGGGAAGGTCAAAACTAAGGAGATTTTAATGATCCATATTTTTCTCATCAAGAGACATCATTATTTGATTGTGCTGTCAATACATTCATGCAAGATTGCTCCCCAGTGCCACAAAATGATCCATACTATGATAAATTCAACAATTCTTCAAGTTGTGTTTCGGAGGATCAAACTCAAAGAGCATTCGATAGTCCATACTCCATTCATCAAGAGCCATCATCATTTAAGAGTACCTTCAATGCATTTATGCAAAATTTTCCAACCCCACCTCCCAATTTTTCATTTGAGGATTCTTCATCACTTGATTATGCTTCAACACAAAGTTCCCTCCAAAATCCATACAATTTATTTCACCAACCACAAAAAACATATTATTACTCACAAAGTTCATTCCATATCCCTCAATACAACTTCACTACAATACCCACAAGTCCACAAAATCTGTCCCAACCTTCTCCTCTCTTGCTACAAGCAGAACAATGCCTTCGAAGTGCCATAGACTCTCAGGAGAGAGCTAGATAACTCTTGGAAATACAAGAACAATTCTCGGAAAGTCAAGAACAATCCTGGAAAGAGCAAGAAATCCTCTTCAAGAAGATGGATGGGCACTTAGAGCAAATAGGGAAAAACTTAGGATTGCCAAGCAATAAAGATAGAGACCAATCTGTGAGTGAGGAAGTGGAAGAAGAGGTCCCTGTGTCAAGTAAAATCTCAATAAAGAATGAGGTTGTTGAGGTATATGAGCCTAGGATTCCATATCCACAGAGGCTACTTGTGGTGGCAGAGGAACATGAAAACTTTCTCCCAAATGACTCAATGGAACATCATGTAGAAGAAAGGGGAGAAATCAATCAAGGAAGTCCACACTAAAGTAAAATAGAGAGTTACATAAAGGAAAGGTTCATTGAACCACCAATTCAAGAGGCTTTTGATGAAGAGAACACTCTAATCATCACACAACACCCAAGTCTTGATATCCAAGAAGTGAAGAAAACCAACAAGGGCATCGAAGAGAGGATTGTGACCAAGCTACAATCGACCACATCTATGAAGAAGAAAAGGTCAACCACAAGCAATCCAACCCCTGATCCAGCAAGCAAGTTCAATCAAGCAAATAACAAAAGGAAGCTTGTTCGAAAGAGGCCAAGACAGGGGATACTAACTGGCTCGTCTATCTCTCTAAGGTCATTCATCTTAACAAACTGGAAGAAGAGGAAGAAAGCCATGAACAGCATATCAAGCTAATGACATTAAAGGAGCACTTTTTGGAAGGCAACCCAACTGTAGGTAACATTTTCTTTCTCTGCTTTGTTTATTTTCAATAATTTGGCATATGATTGCATTCTAAGTTTGGTGTTGCCTTGCAACAAAATGATTTACAATATTTACTGGATACTTGCATCAATTCCAAGTGAAAGCATCACACTAAGTTTGGTATGCCACTTATTTTTCATGCAATGTATCATGCACACCCCACTTATTTTTGCAATCACATTGTCTTTGTTTTTACTTCTTGTGTCTTTATTGTACCCTTAATTTTGCCTGCTTGAGCACATGCATCACTCACATTTCATTGTTAAAGACACTCATGACCCATCATAAACCCCATTACTAATGTTTTACTTGTTGCTTGGGATAAGCAACCATTCTAAGTTTGGTGTTAAAAAGGGGAAGAATAGGAGGAAAATGACAACAACAATGAAGATGAACTACAAGATGGTAAAGTTCCTTTTCCTCTTATTTATTTCCAGTACTTTAAATTGCATGATTGTCTTTTATTCCTTTCTATGCATGTGTGGCTACTCCTTGTGAATAAAGCATAGCTTGAATTCTGAATTGTATCATGATGCTGTGATATTATGAGTACCATTTTGAATTTTGTGAGTCAAAGTAATCAAGAATCATGATTATAAACAAACAAGGTCATTAAAGAATAACTTAGCATGGACATATGAATACAGGGAGGCTAGCATGATTAATTGTTGTTGCTTAATTGCATTTGAATTTATTTAATTGAAGTTTTCATCTAGGACATTTTTATGAAATTTTTTTTTTGAAATCACAAAAACCTTGAAGAAGCAAATGCAAATAAGGCAAGAAAAGAAAAGGGAAAGAATGAGAAAGCTGAAGGCTCTGAGTACCAATGACAATTCATTTGTTAAGTACTTTTGGTGTTTATGTATCAAGCAAAAAGTTTGAAAACAAAACACTTAGAGTCAAGGCTAGGCTCAAGTGCAAAAACACTCCCTTAAAGCTCAAGGCTCTGAGCATCAATGAGTAGAGAGTAAAGAAAAGACACAAATGAGCTTAAAGAAGTCCTCTAATTAAATGCTTGTGGTGCTTATGTATCAAGTGGTAATACTTGAAAACAAAGCAGTTAGAGTCGTAGCTTTCAACTCATGGTGCAAAGTACCCAAAAGGATAAGCTAAGAAGAGAATTAAAAGCTTGTTTCAAGGAAGGAACATAAAGAAAAAATTTCATAAAATGAGTTAGATAGAAGCATCAATTATTTGAATTTCTTTTGTGATTGTAGCATGGATAGAAAACTAGCCAACCATGAACATTAAGTTGTTGTTCTTCTCACCTTGAATTGTCAAACTCTATTGCATGGATCTTTGTTTGCTTGAGGACAAGCAAAGTTTAAGTTTGGTATTGTGATGACTGGGCATCATGTTAGGTTTTTCTATACTTTTTCATACAAGAAATTGATGATTAATGCTTAATTATTGAGTATTTTAGTGCTTAAATAGTATATTGGTTTGATCTTTTGATTTTATAAATTTTGTAGGAAATAAGTAGAAAAAGAAACAAAAAAAAGCACAAATTAAGCTCAAAAGGAGAAAAGAGAAATTTTGGGGCACAATTTGAAGTTTGAGCATGCTTTGGAACCTTAGGCCACGCTTTTAAAAGTGTGGCCCATGATAAAATAAAGGAAGCTTGGTGCTCCATTTCTTTCCCTAAGAGTGCTACGTTCTTCTACATAGCACCATACATGACCAAGAGCGCTCTTAGACAAGAGCACTACGTTCTTCACCCAAGAGCGCCTTCGATAACTGGTGCACGAAATTGTGATCTCTACTCTTCACAACTCAAATAATCCCCGGTAATGAATCCAAAAACTTGGTGCTCAATACCATGGTATAAACATAATTTCACAACTTCGCACAACTAACCAGCAAGTGCACTAGGTCATCCAATTAATAAACCTTACGCGAGTAAGGGTCGATTCCACAGAGATTGTTGGTATGAAGCAAGCTATGGTCACCTTGAAAATCTCAGTCAGGAAGATTCAAATGGTTATGGATGATATATGAATAAAGCATAAAGTAAAGATAAAGATACTTATGTAATTCATTGGTGAGAACTTCAGATAAGCGTATGGAGATGCTTTGTCCCTTCCGTCTCTCTGCTTTCCTACTGTCTTCATCCAATTCTTCTTACTCCTTTTCATGGCAAGCTGTATGTTGGGCATCACCGTTGTCAGTGGCTACAGTCCCGTCCTCTCAGTGAAAATGTTCAACGCACCCTGTCACGGCACGGCTAATCATCTGTCGGTTCTCAATTAGGTTGGAATAGAATCCATTGATTCTTTTGCGTCTGTGACTAACGGCCAGCCTTCAGGAGTTTGAAGCTCGTCACAGTCATTCAATCATTGAATCCTACTCAGAATACCACAGACAAGGTTTAGACCTTCCGGATTCTCTTGAATGCCGCCATCAATTCTAGCTTATACCACGAAGATTCCGATTAAGGAATCCAAGAGATAAACATTCAAGCCTTGTTTGCTTGTAGAACGGAGGTGGTTGTCAGGCACACGTTCATAAGTGAGAATGATGATGAGCGTCACATAATCATCACATTCATCAAGTTCTTGAGTGCGAATGAATATCTTGGAGTAAGAACAAGCTGAATTGAATAGAAGAACAATAGTAATTGTATTAATACTCGAGGTACAGCAGAGCTCCACACCTTAATCTATGGTGTGTAAAAACTCCACCGTTGAAAATACATAAGAACAAGGTCTAAGCATGGCCGAATGGCCAGCCCCCAATGATCTAAGAACTAGACGTCCAAAGATGATCCTAAGATCGAAAATGATCAAAAGATCTAAAAATGATCAAAAGATGAAAATACAATAGCAAAAGGTCCTATTTGTAGAGAACTAGTAGCCTAGGGTTTACAGAAATGAGTAAATGACAGAAAAATCCACTTCCGGGCCCACTTAGTGTGTGCTTGGGCTGAGCATTGAAGCATTTTCGTGTAGAGACTTTTCTTGGGGTTAAACGCCAGCTTTTGTGCCAGTTTGGGCGTTTAACTCCCATTCTTGTGCCAGTTCCGGCGTTTAACGCCGGGCAGTTTTGAGCTGATTTGGAACGCTGGTTTGGGCCATTAAATCTCGGGTAAAGTATGGACTATTATACATTGCTGGAAAGCCCAGGATGTCTACTTTCCAACGCCATTGAGAGCGCGCCAATTGGGCTTCTGTAGCTCCAGAAAATCCACTTCGAGTGCAGAGAGGTCAGAATCCAACAGCATCTACAGTCCTTTTCAGTCTCTGAATCAGATTTTTGCTCAGGTCCCTCAATTTCAGCCAGAAAATACCTGAAATCACAGAAAAACACACAAACTCATAGTAAAGTCCAGAAAAGTGAATTTTAACTAAAAACTAATAAAAATATACTAAAAACTAACTAAAACATACTAAAAACATACTAAAAACAATGCCAAAAAGCGTACAAATTATCCGCTCATCACAACACCAAACTTAAATTGTTGCTTGTCCTCAAGCAACTGAAAATCAAATAAGATAAAGAGAAGAGAATATGCAATGAATTCTAAAAACATCTATGAAGATCAGTATTAATTAGATGAGCGGGGCTTTTAGCTTTTTGTCTCTAAACAGTTTTGGCATCTCACTCTATCCTTTGAAATTCAGAATGATTGGCTTCTATAGAAACTCAGAATCCAGATAGTGTTATTGATTCTCCTAGTTAAGTATGATGATTCTTGAACACACCTACTTTATGAGTCTTGGCCGTGGCCCAAAGCACTCTGTCTTCCAGTATTACCACCGGATACATACATGCCATAGACACATAATTGGGTGAACCTTTTCAGATTGTGACTCAGCTTTGCTAGAGTCTCCAATTAGAGGTGTCCAGGGTTTTTAAGCACACTCTTTTTGCCTTGGATCACAACTTTATTTCTTTTTTTCTTTCTTTTTCTCTTTCTCCTTTTTTTTTCGTTTTGTATTCACTGCTTTTTCTTGCTTCAAGAATCATTTTTATGATTTTTCAGATCCTCAGTAACATGTCTCCTTTTTCATCATTCTTTCAAGAGCCAATCATTCATGAACAACAAATTCAAAAGACATATGCACTGTTCAAACATACATTCAGAAAACAAAAGTGTTTCCACCACATCAAAATAATTAATCTGTTATAAAATTCAAAATTCATGCACTTCTTCTCTTTTTCAATTAAGAACATTTTTCATTTAAGAGAGGTGATGGATTCATAGGACATTCATAACTTTAAGGCATAGACTAAGACACTAATGATCATAAGACACAAACATAGATAAACATAAGCATTAAAATTCGAAAAACAGGAAGATAAAGAACAAGGAAATTAAAGAACGGGTCCACCTTAGTGATGGCGGCTTGTTCTTCCTCTTGAGGATCTTATGGAGTGCTTGAGCTCCTCAATGTCTCTTCCTTGTCTTTGTTGCTCCTCTCTCATGATTCTTTGATCTTCTCTAATTTCATGGAGGAGGATGGAATGTTCTTGGTGCTCCACCCTTAGTTGTCCCATGTTGGAACTCAATTCTCCTAGGGAGGTGTTGATTTGCTCCCAGTAGTTTTGTGGAGGAAAGTGCATCCCTTGAGGCATCTCAGGGATTTCATGATGAGTGGGATCTCTTGTTTGCTCCATCCTTTTCTTAGTGATGGGCTTGTCCTCATCAATGGGGATGTTTCCCTCTATGTCAACTCCTACTGAATAACAGAGGTGACAAATGAGATGAGAAAAGGCTAACCTTGCCAAGGTAGAGAACTTGTCTGCCACCTTATAAAGTTCTTGGGCTATAACCTCATGAACTTCTACTTCTTCTCCAATCATGATACTATGGATCATGATGGCCCGGTCTAGAGTAACTTCAGACCGGTTGCTAGTGGGAATGATTGAGCGTTGGATAAACTCCAACCATCCCCTACCCATGGGCTTGAGGTCATGCCTTCTCAGTTGAACCGGCTTCCCTCTTGAATCTCTCTTCTATTGGGCGCCCTCTTCACAAGTGACTGTGAGGACTTGGTCCAACCTTTGATCAAAGTTGACCCTTCTAGTGTAAGGGTGTTCATCTCCTTGCATCATGGGCAAGTTGAATGCCAACCTTACATTTTCCGGACTAAAATCTAAGTATTTCCCCCGAACCATTGTAAGCCAATTCTTTGGGTCCGGGTTCATACTTTGATCATGGTTCTTGGTGATCCATGCATTGGCATAGAACTCTTGAACCATTAAGATTCCGACTTATTGAATGGGGTTTGTAAGAACTTCCCAACCTCTTCTTCGAATCTCATGTCGGATCTTCGGATATTCACTCTTTTTGAGTTTGAAAGGGACCTCGGAGATCACCTTCTTCAAGGCCACAACTTCATAGAAGTGGTCTTGATGCACCCTTGAGATGAATCTCTCCATCTCCCATGACTCGGAGGTGAAAGCTTTTGCCTTCCCTTTCCTTTTTTTAGAGGTTTCTCCGGCCTTGGATGCCATAAATGGTTATGGAAAAACAAAAAGCAATGCTTTTACCATACCAAACTTAGAAGGTTTGCTCGTTCTCGAGCAAAAGAAGAAAGAAGAGAGTAGAAAAAGAAGAAATAGAGGAGATGGAGATGGCTTTGAGGTTCGGCCAAGGGGGAGAAGTAGTGTTTAGGGTGTGTGAAAATGAGGGAGTGAAGATGGGTTTATATAGGGGTGGAGAGAGGGGTAGGGTTCGGTTATGGGAGGGTGGGTTTGGGAGGGAAAGTGGCTTAAATTTGAATGGTGAGGTAGGTGAGGTTTTATGAAGGATGGATGTGAGTGGTGAAGAGAAAGATGGGATTTGATAGGAGAGGGGTTTTTGGGGAAGAGTGGTTGAGGTGATTGGTGAATGGGTGAAGAAGAAGAGAGAGAGTGGTGGGGTAGGTGGGGATCCTGTGGGGTCTACAGATCCTGAGGTGTCAAGGAAAAGTCATCCCTGCACCAATTGGCGAGCAAAATTGCTCTTTGTGCCAATTCTGGCGTTAAACGCCGGGCTGGTGCCCATTTTTGGCGTTTAACGCCAGCTTCTTGCCCTTTCCTGGCGTTTAACGCCAGTCTGGTGCCCCTTTCTGGAGTTAAACGCCCAGAATGGTGCCAGACTGGGCGTTAAACGCCCATTTGCTAGCTTCAATGGCATTTAAACGCCAACAAGTTCTCCTCCAGGGTGTGCTGTTTTTCTTTCTATTTTTCATTCTGTTTTTGCTTTTTCAATTGATTTTGTGACTTTCCATGATCATCAACCTACAGAAAACATAAAATAACAAAGTAAAATAGATTAAATATAACATTGGGTTGCCTCCCAACAAGCGCTTCTTTAATGTCAGTAGCTTGACAGTGGGCTCTCATGGAGCCTCACAGATACTCAGAGCAATGTTGGAACCTCCCAACACCAAACTTAGAGTTTGAATGTGGGGGTTCAACACCAAACTTAGAATTTGGTTGTGGCCTCCCAACACCAAACTTATAGTTTGACTGTGGGGGCTCTGTTTGACTCTGTTTTGAGAGAAGCTCTTCATGCTTCTTCTCCATGGTGACAGAGGGATATCCTTGAGCCTTAAACACAAAGGATTCTTCATTCACTTAAATGATCAATTCTCCTCTGTCCACATCAATCACAGCCTTTGCTGTGGCTAGGAAGGGTCTGCCAAGGATGATGGATTCATCCATGCACTTCCCAATCTTTAGGACTATGAAATCAGCAGGGATGTAATGGTCTTCAACCTTTACCAAAACATCCTCTACAAGTCCATAAGCTTGTTTTCTTGAATTGTCTGCTATCTCCAGTGAGATTCTTGCAGCTTGTACCTCAAAGATCCCTAGCTTCTCCATTATAGAGAGAGGCATTAGGTTTACACTTGACCCTAGGTCACACAGAGCCTTCTTAAAGGTCATGGTGCCTATGGTACAAGGTATCGAAAACTTTCCAGGATCCTATCTTTTTTGAGGTAATTTCTGCCTAGACAAGTCATCCAGTTCTTTGGTGAGCAAAGGAGGTTCGTTCTCCCAAGTCTCATTACCAAATAACTTGTCATTTAGCTTCATGATTGCTCCAAGGTATTTAGCAACTTGCTCTTCAGTGACATACTCATCCTCTTCAGAGGAAGAATACTCATCAGAGCTCATGAATGGCAGAAGTAAATCTATTGGAATCTCTATGGTCTCAGTGTGAGCCTCAGATTCCCATGGTTCCTCATTAGGGAACTCATTGGAGGCCAGTGGACGTCCATTGAGGTCTTCCTCAGTGGCGTTCACTGCCTCTCCCTCCTCTCCAAATTCGGCCATGTTGATGGCCTTGCACTCTCCTTTTGGATTTTCTTCTGTATTGCTTGGAAGAGTACTAGGAGGGAGTTCAGTAATTTTCTTGCTCAGCTGACCCACTTGTGCCTCCAAGTTTCTAATAGAGGACCTTGTTTCAGTCATGAAACTTTGAGTGGTTTTGATTAGATCAGAGACCATGGTTGCTAAGTCAGAGTGCTTCTGCTTAGAATTCTCTGTCTATTGCTGAGAAGATGATGGAAAAAGCTTGCCATTGCTAAACCTGTTTCTTCCACCATTATTATTGTTGAAACCTTCTTGAGGTCTCTGTTGATCCTTCCATGAGAGATTTGGATGATTTCTCCATGAAGAATTATAGGTGTTTCCATAGGGTTCTCCCATGTAATTCACCTCTTCCATTGAAGGGTTCTCAGGATCATAAGCTTCTTCTTCAGATGAAGCATCCTTAGTACTGCCTGATGCATTTTGCATTCCAGACAGACTTTGAGAAATCAAATTGACTTGCTGAGTCAATATTTTGTTCTGAGCCAATATGGCATTCAGAGTATCAATCTCAAGAACTCCTTTCTTCTAATTTGTCCCATTGTTCACAGGATTCCTTTCAGAAGTGTACATGAATTGGTTATTTGCAACCATTTCAATTAGTTCTTGAGCTTCTGTAGGCGTCTTCTTCAGATGAAGAGATCCTCAAGCAGAGCTATCCAATGACATCCTGGATAGTTCAGAGAGACCATCATAAAAAATACCTATGATGCTCCATTCAGAAAGCATGTCAGAGGGACACTTTCTGATTAATTGTTTGTATCTTTCCCAAGCTTCATAGAGGGATTCTCCTTCCTTCTGTCTGAAGGTTTGGACTTCCACTCTAAGCTTACTCAATTTTTGAGGTGGAAAGAACTTTACCAAGAGTTCAGGCTTTCTTTAGGTTGTGAATCCAACCATATTCTAGCTCTGTCTCTTACAGCAAATGGGAATAGCATAAGTCTGTAGACTTCTGGGTCAACCCCATTAGTCTTGACAGTGTCACAGATTTGCAAGAATTCAGCTAAAAACTGATAAGGATCTTCCAATGGAAGTCCATGGAACTTGCAATTCTGTTGCATTAGAGAAACTAATTGAGGCTTAAGCTCAAAGTTGTTTGCTCCAATGGCAGGGATAGAGATGCTTCTCCCATAGAAGTCGGGAGTAGGTGCAGTAAAGTCACCCAGCACCTTCCTTGCATTGTTGGCATTGTTGTTGTTTTCGGCTGCCATGGGTTCTTCTTCTTTGAAGATTTCTGTTAGGTCCTCTACAGAGAGTTGTGCCTTAGCTTCTCTTAGCTTTCGCTTTAAGGTCCTTTCAGGTTCAGGGTCAGCCTCAACAAGAATGCTTTTGTCTTTGCTCCTGCTCATATGAAAGAGAAGAGAACAAGAAAATATGGAATCCTCTATGTCACAGTATAGAGATTCCTTGAGGTGTCAGAGGAAATGAAAAATAAAAGGAAGAGGTAGAAGAATTTGAACTTATCAAGAGAGATGGAGTTCGAATTGTTCCTTGAGGAATAGTGTTAGTCCATAAATAGAAGGATGTGAGAAGAGGGGAAGAAATTTTCGAAAATTAATTTAAAATATTTTAAAAACATTTTGAAAAATTGATTGATAATTTTCGAAAACTAAAAGTGGGAAAGAAATCAAGTGATTTTTGAAAAAGATTTTGAAATGAGAAATTAAAAAGATATGATTGAAAACTATTTTGAAAAAGATATGATTAAAGAGATATGATTGAGAAGATATGATTTGAAAAACAATTTAAAAAAAAAGATTTGATTTTAAAAATTAATGACTTGCCTAACAAGAAAAGATATGATTCAAACATTAAACCTTTCTCAACAGAAAAGGCAACACACTTGAAATGTTGAATCAAATCATTAATTGATAGCAAGTATTTTTGAAAATGGAAAGAAATTGATTTTGAAAAAGATTTGATTGAAAATATATGATTTGAAAAAGATTTGATTTTGAAAAAATTTTGAAAACTTGAAAAAAATTTGAATTGAAAACAGAATCTTCCCTCTTGTGCCATCCTGGCGTTAAACGCCCAGAATGGTGCACATTCTGGCGTTTAACGCCCAAAGCACTACCCTTTTGGGCGTTAAACACCCAGCCAGGCACCCTGGCTGGCGTTTAAACGCCAGTTTTCCTTCTTCACTGGGCGTTTTGAATGCCCAGCCTTTTTCTGTGTAATTCCTCTGCTGTATGTTCTGAATCTTCAATTCTCTGTATTATTGACTTGAAAAGACACAAATTAAAAATATTTTTGGATTTTTAATAACGAGGAATAATCAAAATGCAACTAAAATCAAATAACAATGCATGCAAGACACCAAACTTAGCAGTTTGTATACTACTAACACTAACAAAATGAGAATGCATATGACAAACAACAAAAATACTCAAGACAAGAGAATTTAAAGATCAGAGCAAGGAAATCATCAAGAACAACTTGAAGATTAATGAAGACACATGCATGAATGCAAGAAGAACAGAAACATGCAATTGACACTTAACTTAAAATGAGACACTATACTCAACAAGAAACATGAAAATATTTTTGGTTTTTATGTTTTTGTAATTTTTTTGGATTTTTCGAAAATTAAGTGAAAAAGAAAATAAACGTATCAAAATTCTTAATGAGAATTTCAGGAATCATGCAATGTTAGTCTAAAGCTTTAGTCTAAAGGAATTAGACATGGCTAGCCAAGCTTCAGCAGGACATTACATTCAAGAGCTAAATTGATGAGAATCAATCAGCTTTGGTGATGAAAAGAACATCACCTTGAAACACTAGAATTCATTCTTAAGAACTCTGAAGAAAGATACCTAATCTAAGCAACAAGATGAACCGTCAGTTGTCCAAACTCAACAATCCCCGGCAACGGCACCAAAAACTTGGTGCACGAAATTGTGATCTCTACTTTTCACAACTCAAATAATCCCCGGTAATGAATCCAAAAACTTGGTGCTCAATACCATGGTATAAACATAATTTCACAACTTCGCACAACTAACCAGCAAGTGCACTGGGTCGTCCAAGTAATAAACCTTATGCGAGTAAGGGTCGATCCCACGGAGATTGTTAGTATGAAGCAAGCTATGGTCACCTTGTAAATCTCAGTCAGGCAGATTCAAATGGTTATGGATGATATATGAATAAAGCATAAAGTAAAGATAGAGATACTTATGTAATTCATTGGTGAGAACTTCAGATAAGCGTATGGAGATGTGGTGCACGAATTTGTGATTCGCACAACTAACCAGCAAGTGCACTGGGTCGTCCAAGTAATACCTTACGTGAGTAAGGGTCGATCCCACGGAGATTATTGGTTTGAAGCAATCAATATTTATTTTATTAATCTTAGTTAGGATGTCAAAGTGTTTAAAATTGTAAGTTGGAATTATTAGATTTGATTGGAAAGATAAACGAGAACAATAGAGTTACTTGTTTTGCAGTACTGGGGAATATGTTGGAGTTTTGGAGATGCTTTGTCCTTTGACTTCAACTCTTCCTTGAAATCCTTCAACACACGCAAGGCTCCTTCCATGGCAAGCTCTATGTAGGGTGTCACCGTTGTCAATGGCTACTTCCCATCCTCTCAGTGAAAACGTTCCTATGCTCTGTCACAGCACGGCTAATCATCTGTCGGTTCTCAATCAGGTTGGAATAGAATCCATTGATTCTTTTGCGTCTGTCACTAACGCCCAGCCCTCAGGAGTTTGAAGCACGTCACAGTCATTCAATCCCGGAATCCTACTCGGAATACCACAGACAAGGTTTAGACTTTCCGGATTCTCATGAATGCCGCCATCAATCCGGCTTATACCACGAAGATTCTGATTAAGGAATTTAAGAGATATTCATTCAATCTGATGTAGAACGGAGGTGGTTGTCAGGCACACGTTCATGGATTGAGGAAGGTGATGAGTGTCACGAATCATCACCTTCTTCACAATTAAGCGCGAATAAACATCTTAGATAAGAACAAGCGTGTTTGAATGGAAAACAAAAGAATTGTATTAAATCATCGAGACGCTGCAGAGCTCCTCACCCCCAACAATGGAGTTTAGAGACTCATGCCGTCAAAAAGTATGTAATTCAGATCTGAAAAATGTCATGAGGTACAAGAAATGTCTGTAAAAGTTGTTTAAATAGTAAACTAGTAACCTAGGTTTACGGAAAATGAATAAACTAAGATAATTGGTGCAGAAATCCACTTCTGGGGCCCACTTGGTGTGTGCTGGGGCTGAGATTAAAGCTATCCACGAGTAGAGGCCTTTCTTGGCGTTAAACTCCAGGTTATGACGTGTTTTGGGCGTTCAACTCCGGATCATGACATTTTTCTGGCGTTTAACTCCAGACAGCAGCATGAACTTGGCGTTCAACGCCAAGTTTCGTCGTCTATCCTTGCGCAAAGTATGGACTATTATATATTGCTGGAAAGCCCTGGATGTCTAATTTCCAACGCCGTTGAGAGCGCGCCAATTGGACTCCTGTAGCTCCAGAAAATCCATTTCGAGTGCAGGGAGGTCAGGATCCAACAGCATCAGCAGTCCTTTTTCAGCCTAAGTCAGATTTTTGCTCAGCTCCCTCAATTTCAGCCAGAAAATACCTGAAATTACAGAAAAATACACACACTCATAGTAAAGTCCAGAAATATGATTTTTGCTTAAAAACTAATAAAATTCTATTAAAAACTAATTAAAACATACTACAATCTACATGAAATTACCCCCAAAAAGCGTATAAAATATCCGCTCATCACAACACCAAACTTAAACTGTTGCTTGTCCTCAAGCAACTAGATAAATAAAATAGGCTTTAGCAGAAATTAAGAAGTAACAATATTTTAGAGTTTTAAATGAAGCTCAATAACTTATTAGATGAGCGGGGCTTGTAGCTTTTTGTTTCTGAACAGTTTTGGCATCCCCCTGTATCTTTAAATTTTCAGAATGATTGGCATCCTTAGGAACTCAGAATTTAGATAGTATTATTGACTCTCCTAGTGTAGTATGTTGATTCTTGAACACAGTTATTTTATGAGTCTTGGCCGTAGCCCTAAGCACTTTGTTTTCCAGTATTACCACCGGATACATAAATGCCACAGACACATAACTGGGTGAACCTTTTCAGATTGTGACTTAGCTTTGCTAAAGTCCCCAGTTAGTGGTGTCCAGAGCTCTTAAGCACACTCTTTTGCTTTGGATCACGACTTTAACCACTCAGTCTCAAGCTTGTAACTTGGACCTGCATGCCACAAGCATATGGTTAGGGACAGCTTGGTTTAGCCGCTTAGGCCTGGATTTTATTTCCTTGGGCCCTCCTATCCATTGATGCTCAAAGCCTTGGATCCCTTTTTACTCTTGGCTAGTGCTCATGGCTTTTTTTTTTTTTTTGAACTGCTTTTTCTTGCTTCAAGAATCAATTTCATGATTTTTCAGATCATCAATAATATTTTTCGTGTTCCTCATCCTTTCAGGAGCCAATATTCATCAAATTCAAAGTACAATTTATGCACCGTTCAAGCATTCATTCAGAGAACAAAGAGTATTGCCGCCACACATAATTAATTATAATTTTTATTATTAAGAACTCGAAAATATAAATTACTTCTTTATTCTAGAAAAAATCTACTACTTTATTCATGCCTGATGATGATGAGAAAAATAAATTATAGCTTAATTGGAAATAAAATCAAAATAGACAAACTAAATATCTCCTAAGGTAAATTTCTATAATTATCCTATCACTAAGTTAAAAGCAGGAAAAGAAAAGGAAAAAATTGGAACTCAGCAACCTGTTGTTTTGAGGAGTAGGTGTTCCTCTAATATGTGTGGTGCTTTTTCATGGATTAATCTTTTGGCGCTTCAGCTCCCTTAGATCACGCCCTTGCTCCTCCTGTTCCTTGAGCAGTTTGCAAATCATGCTACTTTGATTATTCTGTTCTTCCTTTATTTGATCCATAGCTTCTTGCAATCTGGAAATAGAAGCTTCAAGATGTTCCCAGTATTCGAATTGGGGCAGTTCTGGGAGGGCTTCTTGTGCTCTCCTCTTGGTTGAAATCTTGTTGCTGTTGTCTGACCATTGATATTCCAGTAATGGGCTTTTCAATTAGGATATATTCAGTTATTCCCATCTTTACTCCAGCATCTTTGCAAAGCATAGAAATTAGGCTTGGATAAGCCAATTTGGCGTCCTTAGAATTCCTGTTTGCTATTTTATATAGCTCACATGAGATCAGCTGATGGACTTCCACTTCTTTTCCCAGCATGATGCAGTGAATCATGACAGCTCTTTTGATGGTAACTTCAGAACGGTTGCTGGTGGGCAATATGGAACGCCCAATGAAATCCAGCCAGCCTCTGGCTACTGGTTTCAGATCTTCCCTTTTGAGTTGAACTGGGATGCCAGTCGTGCTGGTAGTCCACTTGGCTCCAGGGATGCATATATCCTCCAGGATCTTGTCCAACCCTTTATTGACCCTCATCATTCTCCTATTAAAGGAGTCTGGGTCATCTTTCAGTTGAGGAATCTTGAATATCTCCCTGATCTTGTCAGAATTGGTATGAATGATCTTTCCTCTAACTAAGGTCTTATGGTCAAAGAGAGCAGCTCCAATGATTCTTTGCCTTTCTGTCTGCCATAAATTAGCATAAAATTCCTGAACCATGTTCTTCCCCACTTTTGTTTCAGGATTGGCCAGAATTTCCCAATTCCTGTTTCGAATTTGCTCTTGGATCTCCGGATATTCATCTTCTTTCAGATCAAATCTGACTTCCGGGATCACTGATCTGTGACTCATTATCTTGTAGTAATGGTCTGAATGTTCTTTAGTTAAGAACTTCCCTTGATTCCAAAGTGGCTTTGGAGTGCTTTCTTTCTTGCCTCTTGGGTTGGGTTGTTTCCCTTTAGGAGCCATGATCAAGAGACACAATAGTTTTTGTGATCACGGGTAAAACACACCAAACTTAGAGCTTTGCTTGTCCTCAAGCAAAAGAGAAGAAAGAAGAGGGATAAAAGGAGAACAATTGTGGAATGGTGGTGATGAGGAGGGTGCCGAATATAATATATAGGGAGGGGGGGTGGGAGTTTTTTCGAAAAATAAGAAAGAATTAAAATAGACGATATGATTTTAAAAGATATGATAAGAAAAAGATATAATTTTAAAAGAGAAAGATATGAATAATAATTTGAAAAGATAGATCTGAAATTTTTAATTTTGAAAAAGATTTTAAAAAGAAAATTGAGTTTTGAAAACAAATTTTAAAAGAGTTGGATTGGATTGGAAAACCATTTGGTTTTATAAATTAAGATACATTTGATATTTTTGAAAAAGGGATTTTAGAAATTAGGATTTTTAGAACACTAATTTGGATTGAGGGATGATAATTTAAAATATGTTTATGCAAGAAATCATGAATTGAAACATAAAAAATTAGAAAAATTGTGAAGAAAAACGAATTTTACCTCCTCCCCACCATCCTGGCGTTAAACGCCCAACTGCTGCATGGTTTGGGCGTTTAACGCCCACATGTTGCTTCTCCTGGGCGTTCAACGCCCACATGGTGCTTCTTTCTGGCGTTGAACGCCAGAAAGTCCTTTGTCACTGGGCGTTTTTCTGAACGCCCAGGATGCTAGCAGACTGGCGTTAAACGCCCAGAAGGTGCATCTTTCTGGCGTTTAACGCCCAGAAGATGCTCCTTTCTGGCATTTAACGCCCAGATGGCTACCCTTACTGGCGTTAAACGCCCAGTGGGTGCTTCTTTTGGGCGTTTAACGCCCAAAGTATTTCTTACTGGCTTTTTCACGCCAGTGAGCTTCCAAATTTCCCTGTAACTCTGTGACTTCAACCAATTGCTTTTTCACCCTTGAAGATACTTGGACTCAAACCTGTAAAGAAAAGAAAATTTATTTAATTAGTAACTAAACTTTGTAAATGGCTGGGTTGCCTCCCAGCAAGCGCTTCTTTAATGTCATTAGCTGGACTGTCACTGATCTTCAATGAAGTCTCAGTCTTGAGCAGTCTTGCTCGAAATTATCTTCAAGATAGTGTTTAACTCTTTGTCCATTAACAATGAACTTTTTGTTGGAGTCATTATCCTGAAGCTCTATGTATCCATATGGGGATACACTTGTAATGACATATGGACCTCTCCACCGGGATTTTAATTTTCCGGGGAATAATTTGAGCCTTGAATTAAATAGCAGAACTTTCTGTCCCGGCTCAAAGACTCTGGATGACAATTTCTTATCATGCCATCTTTTTGCTTTCTCTTTGTAAATTTTTGCATTCTCGAAAGCATTGAGTCTAAACTCCTCTAGTTCATTTAACTGGAGCAATCATTTTTCTCCAGCTAATTTGGCATCAAGGTTTAGGAATCTGGTTGCCCAGTAGGCCTTATGTTCCAGTTCCACTGGCAAGTGACATGCCTTTCCATACACAAGCTGGTATGGAGAGGTCCCTATAGGGGTCTTGAATGCTGTTCTGTATGCCCACAGAGCATCATCCAAGCTCCTTGCCCAATCCTTTCTACGGTTAATTACAGTCCGTTCCAGGATTCTTTTGAGTTCTCTATTTGAGACTTCAGCTTGCCCATTAGTCTGTGGGTGATATGGAGTAGCTACCCGGTGGTTGACTCCATAACGAACCAGAGCAGCATAAAGCTGTTTATTGCAGAAATGAGTGCCCCCATCACTAATTAACACTCTAGGGATACCAAATCTGCTGAAGATGTGTTTCTGGAGGAATTTTAACACTGTTTTAGTGTCATTGGTGGGTGTTGCAATAGCCTCCACCCATTTGGATACATAATCCACTGCTACCAGAATATAAGTGTTTGAGTATGATGGTGGGAAGGGTCCCATGAAGTCAATGCCCCATACATCAAACAACTCAATCTCCAAGATTCCTTGTTGAGGCATGGCATAACTGTGAGGTAGGTTGCCTGATCTTTGGCAACTGTCACAATTAAGCACAAACGCTCGGGAATCTTTATTGAGAGTAGGCCAGTAGAAGCCACTTTGGAGGACTCTTGTGGCTGTTCGTTCACTTCCAAAATGTCCTCCATACTGTGATCCATGGCAATGCCAAAGGATCTTCTGTGCTTCTTCTTTAGGCACACATCTACGGATTACTCCGTCTGCACATCTCTTGAAGAGATATGGTTCATCCCAAAGATAGTACTTTGCATCTGTGATTAATTTTTTTGATTGCACCCTACTGTACTCTTTGGGTATGAATCTCACTGCCTTGTAGTTTGCAATGTCTGCAAACCATGGTACTTCCTGGATGGCAAAGAGTTGTTCATCCGGAAAGGTTTCAGAGATCTCAGTGAGAGGGAGGGACGCCCCTTCCACTGGTTCTAGTCGGGACAGGTGATCTGCTACTTGATTCTCTGTTCCTTTTCTGTCTCTTATTTCTATATCAAACTTCTGCAGAAGCAGCACCCATCTTATAAGTCTGGGTTTTGAATCCTGCTTTGTGAGTAGATATTTAAGGGCAGCATGATCAGTGTACACAATCACTTTTGATCCTACTAGATAGGATCTGAATTTGTCAATGGCGTAAACCACTGCAAGTAGCTCTTTTTCTGTGGTTGTGTAGTTCTTCTGTGCGTCATTTAGAACACGGCTAGCATAATAAATGACGTGCAGAAGCTTGTCATGCCTTTGTCCCAACACTGCACCAATGGCATGGTCACTGGCATCACACATCAACTCAAATGGTAAAGTCCAGTCTGGTGCAGAAATAATTGGTGCTGTAACCAATTTAGCTTTCAGAGTCTCAAATGCCTGCAGACACTCTTTATCAAAGATAAATGGCATGTCAGCAGCTAGCAGGTTGCTCAGAGGTTTGGCGATTTTTGAAAAATCCTTTATAAACCTCCTATAGAATCCTGCATGCCCCAGAAAGCTTCTGATTGCCTTAACATTGGCCGGTGGTGGTAATTTTTCAATTACTTCTACCTTAGCTTGATCCACCTCTATTCCCTTGTTCAAAATTTTGTGCCCAAGGACAATTCCCTCAGTCACCATAAAGTGACATTTTTCCCAGTTTAAAACCAGGTTAGTCTCTTGGCATCTTTTCAGCACAAGTGCTAAATGGTTAAGGCAGGAGCTGAATGAGTCTCCAAATACTGAAAAGTCATCCATGAAGACTTCCAGAAATTTTTCCACCATATCAGAGAAAATGGAGAGCATGCACCTCTGAAAGGTTGCAGGTGCATTGCACAGGCCAAATGGCATCCTTCTGTATGCAAATACTCCAGATGGGCATGTGAACGCCGTTTTCTCCTGATCCTGGGAATCTACTGCAATTTGGTTATAACCTAAATATCCATCCAAGAAGCAGTAGTATTCATGACCTGCTAGTCTTTCTAGCATTTGGTCTATGAATGGTAAAGGAAAATGATCCTTTCTGGTGGCTGTATTGAGTTTTCTATAATCAATACACATACGCCACCCTGTAACTGTTCTTGTAGGAACCAGTTCATTTTTTTCATTATGAACCACTGTCATGCCTCCCTTCTTAGGGACAACTTGGACAGGGCTTACCCAGGGGCTGTCAGAAATAGGATATATAATCCCAGCCTCTAGTAGTTTAGTGACCTCCTTTTGCACTACTTCCTTCATAGCTGGGTTCAGCCGCCTTTGTGGTTGAACCACTGGTTTGGCGTCATCCTCCAACAAGATCTTGTGCATGCATCTGGCTGGGCTAATGCCCTTAAGATCACTGATGGACCACCCAAGAGCTGTCTTGTGTGTCCTTAGCACTTGAATTAGTGCTTCCTCTTCCCGTGGCTCTAAGGTAGAGCTTATAATTACAGGAAAGGTGTCACCTTCTCCCAGAAATGCATACTTCAGGGATGGTGGTAATGGTTTGAGCTCGGGTTTAGGAGGTTTCTCCTCTTCCTGAGGGATTTTCAGAGGTTCTATTATCTTCTCTGATTCCTCCAAATCAGGCTGAACATCTTTAAAGATGTCCTCTAGCTTTGATTCGAGACTCTCAGCCATATTGACCTCTCTTACCAGAGAATCAATAATGTCAACACTCATGCAGTCATTTGAGGTGTCTGGATGTTGCATGGCTTTGACAACATTCAATTTGAACTCCTCCTCATTGACTCTCAAGGTTACTTCCCCTTTTTGGACGTCAATGAGGGTTCGGCCAGTTGCTAGGAAAGGTCTTCCTAGAATGAGAGTTGCACTCTTGTGCTCCTCCATTTCCAGCACCACAAAGTCAGTAGGAAAGGCAAATGGCCCAACCTTGACAATCATGTCTTCAATCACGCCTGATGGGTATTTAATGGAGCCATCAGCAAGTTGCAGACATATCCTGGTTGGTTTAATTTCTTCAGTTAAACCAAGCTTTCTGATAGTAGATGCAGGTATTAAGTTGATACTTGCCCCAAGATCACATAAAGCTTGCTTGGTACAAGTACCTTCTAATGTGCATGGTATCATAAAGCTCCCAGGATCTTTAAGCTTCTCAGGTAAGCTTTTCAGAATGACTGCACTGCATTCTTCAGTGAGGTAAACTTTTTCAGTTTCCCTCCAATCCTTCTTATGACTTAAGATTTCTTTCATGAACTTAGCATAAGAGGGTATTTGCTCAAGTGCTTCTGCAAACGGAATCTTTATTTCAAGAGTCCTAAGATAGTCTGCAAAGCGGGCAAATTGCTTATCCTGTTCCGCTTGGCGGAGTTTTTGAGGATAAGGCATTTTGGCTTTGTATTCCTCAACCTTAGTTGCTGCAGGTTTATTACCTACAGAAGTGGGTTGGGAAGCCTTTTTAGAAGGGTTATCATCAGCACTCGTAGGTGACTGATCCCCCACTGGCATTTGAATGCCAGAGGTGGGAGCTGGAGTGGCGTTAGACGCTATCTCCTTGTTAGTTACTGGCGTTTGGACGCCAGAACCATGTCCCTTTTGGGCGTTCAACGCCAGATCCATGCTTGTTTCTGGCGTTGAACGCCAGGAATGAGCATGGTCTGGGCGTTCAGCGCCAGCTTTGTTCCTTTCTGGGCTCTGACTGTCCTCAGAAAGATTTTGAGAATCCACTTGTTCATTTCTTGGTTTCCTGCTGCTTTGAAGTGAGGTATTTAATGTTTTCCCACTTCTTAATTGAACTGCTTGGCATTCTTCTGTTATTTGTTTTGACAGTTGCTTTTCTGTCTGCTTTAATTGTACTTCCATGTTCCTGTTAGCCATTCTTGTTTCCTGTAATATTTCCTTGAATTCGGCTAGCTGCTGAGTTAGAAAATCTAATTGATGATTGAATTCATGAGCCTGATCCACTGGACTGAGTTCTGCAGTTATTGTTTTAGCTTCTTCTTTCAGGGAAGATTCACTGCTCAGGTACAGATGTTGATTTCTGGCGACTGTATCAATAAGCTCTTGAGCCTCTTCAATTTTTTTTCTCATATGTATAGATCCACCAGCTGAGTGGTCTAGAGAAATCTGAGCTTTTTCTGTAAGCCCATAGTAGAAGATGTCTAATTGCACCCATTCTGAAAACATTTCAGAGGGGCATTTTCTTAGCATCTCTCTGTATCTCTCCCAGGCATCATAAAGAGATTCATTATCTCCTTGTTTGAAGCCTTGGATGCTTAGCCTTAGCTGTGTCATCCGTTTTGGAGGGAAATAGTGATTCAGGAATTTTTCTGACAGCTGCTTCCATGTTTTTATGCTGTTCTTAGGCTGATTATTTAACCACCTCTTAGCTTGATCTTTTACAGCAAATGGAAATAGTAGTAATCTGTAGACATCCTGATCCACTTCCTTATTATGTACTGTGTCAGCAATTTGCAAGAATTGTGCCAGAAACTCTGTAGGTTCTTCATGTGGAAGACCAGAATACTGACAGTTTTGCTGCACCATGATAATGAGCTGAGGATTCAGCTCAAAGCTACTAACTCCAATGGAGGGTATACAGATACTACTCCCATATGAAGCAGTAGTGGGGTTAGCATATGACCCCAGAGTCCTCTTGGACTGTTCATTCCCACTTAATTCCATGTTGGAATAAAAGAGATGGTATATATGTTGATATTATTTATTTTATAAAAATTAATTTTTTTATAAAATAAAATAAAAACGAAATAAATAAAAGAAAGTGGAAATATTTTGAAATTGAAAATTGAATTTTTATGTAAAAATTTCGAAAAAATGTAATTCAAAATTAGTTAGAAAATAAAATTTTTTTGAATTTTGAATTTTATGATGAAAGAGAAAAACACACAAAAGACACAAGACTTAAAATTTTTAGATCTAATGTTCCTTATTTTCGAAAATTTTTGGAGGGAAAACACCAAGGAACACCAAACTTAAAAATTTTAAGATCAAAACACAAGAAAAACTCAAGAACACCAAGAACACAAGAAAGAACACCAAACTTAAAATTTTTAGAAAACTTTAATAAAATTTTCGAAAATTATGAAAGATTAACAAGAAAACACCAAACTTAAAGTTTGGTACAAGATTAAATCAAGAAAAATTATTTTTGAAAAAGGATTTTAAAAAGAAAGTGCCCAATTGCTAAGAATATAAATCCCCGCTATAATCAACTGAGCTAAAAATGTAATGTCTTTTAAAGATGTGTTATTTTTATGGATAAAAGTTTAATTCTTGAAAGTTAATGTTTTGAAAAAGCACAAGAAAAACAAGAAAAGACACTAAACAAGAAAAACTTGAGATCAATCAAGAAAAATGAACAAGAACAACTTGAAGGTCAAGGAAGAACCAAGAACACTAACACGAAAATTTTTAAAGAAAATATAAAATATGCAATTAACACCAAACTTAGAATAAGACACTAAACTCACGAAAAATTAACAATTAATTAAGAACAATAATATTTTTGAAAAGAAATTTTTGAAAAGAAACTATCCTGTCAAAATTTAATGACTCTGTAACAACAAAAATAAATTATTCCTAATCTAAGAAATAAAATAAGCCTTCAATTGTTCAAACTCAATAATCCCCGGCAACGGCGCCAAAAACTTGGTGCACGAATTTGTGATTCGCACAACTAACCAGCAAGTGCACTGGGTCGTCCAAGTAATACCTTACGTGAGTAAGGGTCGATCCCACGGAGATTATTGGTTTGAAGCAATCAATATTTATTTTATTAATCTTAGTTAGGATGTCAAAGTGTTTAAAATTGTAAGTTGGAATTATTAGATTTGATTGGAAAGATAAACGAGAACAATAGAGTTACTTGTTTTGCAGTACTGGGGAATATGTTGGAGTTTTGGAGATGCTTTGTCCTTTGACTTCAACTCTTCCTTGAAATCCTTCAACACACGCAAGGCTCCTTCCATGGCAAGCTCTATGTAGGGTGTCACCGTTGTCAATGGCTACTTCCCATCCTCTCAGTGAAAACGTTCCTATGCTCTGTCACAGCACGGCTAATCATCTGTCGGTTCTCAATCAGGTTGGAATAGAATCCATTGATTCTTTTGCGTCTGTCACTAACGCCCAGCCCTCAGGAGTTTGAAGCACGTCACAGTCATTCAATCCCGGAATCCTACTCGGAATACCACAGACAAGGTTTAGACTTTCCGGATTCTCATGAATGCCGCCATCAATCCGGCTTATACCACGAAGATTCTGATTAAGGAATCTAAGAGATATTCATTCAATCTGATGTAGAACGGAGGTGGTTGTCAGGCACACGTTCATGGATTGAGGAAGGTGATGAGTGTCACGGATCATCACCTTCTTCACAATTAAGCGCGAATAAACATCTTAGATAAGAACAAGTGTGTTTGAATGGAAAACAAAAGAATTGTATTAAATCATCGAGACGCTGCAGAGCTCCTCACCCCCAACAATGGAGTTTAGAGACTCATGCCGTCAAAAAGTATGTAATTCAGATCTGAAAAATGTCATGAGGTACAAGAAATGTCTGTAAAAGTTGTTTAAATAGTAAACTAGTAACCTAGGTTTACGGAAAATGAATAAACTAAGATAATTGGTGCAGAAATCCACTTCTGGGGCCCACTTGGTGTGTGCTGGGGCTGAGATTAAAGCTATCCACGAGTAGAGGCCTTTCTTGGCGTTAAACTCCAGGTTATGACGTGTTTTGGGCGTTCAACTCCGGATCATGACGTTTTTCTGGCGTTTAACTCCAGACAGCAGCATGAACTTGGCGTTCAACGCCAAGTTACGTCGTCTATCCTTGCGCAAAGTATGGACTATTATATATTGCTGGAAAGCCCTGGATGTCTACTTTCCAACGCCGTTAAGAGCGCGCCAATTGGACTCCTGTAGCTCCAGAAAATCCATTTCGAGTGCAGGGAGATCAGGATCCAACAGCATCAGCAGTCCTTTTTCAGCCTAAGTCAGATTTTTGCTCAGCTCCCTCAATTTCAGCCAGAAAATACCTGAAATTACAGAAAAATACACACACTCATAGTAAAGTCTAGAAATATGATTTTTGCTTAAAAACTAATAAAATTCTATTAAAAACTAATTAAAACATACTACAATCTACATGAAATTACCCCCAAAAAGCGTATAAAATATCCGCTCATCAAGATGCTTTGTCCCTTTCGTCTCTCTGCTTTCCTACTGTATTCATCCAATCCTTCTTACTCCTTTCCATGGCAAGCTGTATGTTGGGCATCACCGTTGTCAGTGGCTACAGTCCCGTCCTCTCAGTGAAAATGTTCAACGCACCCTGTCACGGCACGGCTAATCATCTGTCGGTTCTCAATCAGGTTGGAATAGAATCCATTGATTCTTTTGCGTCTGTCACTAACGCCCAGCCTTCAGGAGTTTGAAGCTCGTCACAGTCATTCAATCATTGAATCCTACTCAGAATACCACAGACAAGGTTTAGACCTTCCGGATTCTCTTGAATGCCGCCATCAATTCTAGCTTATACCACGAAGATTCCAATTAAGGAATCCAAGAGATAAACATTCAAGCCTTGTTTGCTTGTAGAACGGAGGTGGTTGTCAGGCACGCATTCATAAGTGAGAATGATGATGAGCGTCACATAATCATCACATTCATCAAGTTCTTGAGTGCGAATGAATATCTTGGAATAAGAACAAGCTGAATTGAATAGAAGAACAATAGTAATTGCATTAATACTCGAGGTACAGCAGAGCTCCATACCTTAATCTATGGTGTGTAGAAACTCCACCGTTGAAAATACATAAGAACAAGGTCTAGGCATGGCCGAATGGCCAGCCCCCAATGATCTAAGAACTAGACGTCCAAAGATGATCCTAAGATCGAAAATGATCAAAAGATCTAAAAATGATCAAAAGATGAAAATACAATAACAAAAGGTCCTATTTGTAGAGAACTAGTAGCCTAGGGTTTACAGAAATGAGTAAATGACAGAAAAATCCACTTCCGGGCCCACTTGGTGTGTGCTTGGGCTGAGCATTGAAGCATTTTCGTGTAGAGACTTTTCTTGGGGTTAAACGCCAGCTTTTGTGCCAGTTTGGGCGTTTAACTCCCATTCTTGTGCCAGTTCCGGCGTTTAACGCCGGGCAGTTTTGAGCTGATTTGGAGTGCCGGTTTGGGCCATCAAATCTCGGGCAAAGTATGGACTATTATACATTGCTGGAAATCCCAGGATGTCTACTTTCCAACGCCGTTGAGAGCGCGCCAATTGGGCTTCTGTAGCTCCAGAAAATCCACTTCGAGTGCAGAGAGGTCAGAATCCAACAGCATCTACAGTCCTTTTCAGTCTTTGAATCAGATTTTGCTCAGGTCCCTCAATTTCAGCCAGAAAATACCTGAAATCACAGAAAAACACACAAACTCATAGTAAAATCCAGAAAAGTGAATTTTAACTAAAAACTAATAAAAATATACTAAAAACTAACTAAAACATACTAAAAACATACTAAAAATAAAGCCAAAAAGCGTACAAATTATCCGCTTATCAATAACGGAGTGGAAAACTGGGATGGCGATGCGTACGCGTGGGTGACGCGTATGCGTCAATGTGACTTTTTTGAAGAAGCACGCGAACGCGTGAATCAAGCGCAGCGTGAAAGTGGCATCTTTGAAGAGCCACGCATATGCGTGGGTGACGGGTACGCGTGGAGGAGCGCTCTTAACGCGACTGCTACGCTCCCCTTAAGAGCGCTGAAGGTAACGCGTACGCATCGATGTGCCAAATTGCCGAACCATGTGTACGCATCGGGTATCCGTACGCGTGGGTGCCCGAGCGCTACGCTCTCCTCAAAACGTTGCGTTCTCCTGGGAGCAGAATTGTGGTTCAATTAATTTCATTCCAAGCCCATTTGAACAACCAAACAAGCCCATTCATATTATTCAATCAAGGCCACAAGAATCATTTAGATTTAATTTTGATTTGATTGTAATTTGTTTTAAATTTCATTTCAATTTGTAATTTAGGAAAGCCTATATAAAGGCATTGGTTTCATAGAATTCGGGGACACTCAGAAGAGCTGGGAGGAGTAGTAAAGCTTGGAGC
Organism: Arachis stenosperma; assembly: GCF_014773155.1. NCBI lineage: Eukaryota > Viridiplantae > Streptophyta > Magnoliopsida > Fabales > Fabaceae > Arachis > Arachis stenosperma. The sequence goes on from NC_080382.1 coordinate 108,174,681, forward strand.
AGAAGGCTCTCGAGGACTAAAGGCTGAATGATTAGAGACTCCAGAGCTCTCTTGGAGGATTAGAGACTCCAGATAGCTTTGCTTAAAATTTTCTTTTTCTTTTCTGCACTTTTACATTTTAGTTGTATGGAATTTAGTTTAGTTTATGCAATTTCAATTTCTTACACTTCTCTTCTGCAACTTTCCTTTCTGCAATTTTACATTTACTTTGGCATTGAGATTGATTTACTTTCAAGTAATTTAAATTTCCTGTAAGTGTTCTTAGAGCAATGATCAATTGAACCCCACTTCATTAGGGGAGGAGTTCTATTATAAATCACATGATTCAGTGAACTTCTTCTATTTCTCAATCCGTTTGAGTATCTATAGGATATCCTCTGTTTTGATTGAGATTCATTTACTCCAGAAGGGGGTTTGAATCTGTTGAATGCTTGTGTGAGCCTCGAAAGGGGAATCATGGGCATTAGAATTAGGGCTCTATCCTTCACAATTCTCTTGACCAACACTATTCGGGAGAAATTGAGGTCTTGAGAATTTGTGTGGGTTATGGATGAGAGAAAGTGCTTAACCTCTTCTCATGACAAGTAGATCAAGGAATTGGCAAGATTGATTATGATTAGAGAGATTGGGTTGCCAAGGAATTTGGATCTAATCACTTACAATCTGCCATAGATCTACTCATGTGATTGAGAAAGAAGTTAAGACCCATTTAATTCATGATGGATTATGATATCTTCAATCCCTAATGAATCTTGTTCTGTGTTATTTCTCATTTTGATTGCTTTGAGCTTCATTTAATATTCTGCCATTTACTTTTAGCACTTTAAATTCCTTGTAATTTACATTCTGTTAATCAATTTCACTCAATTCACCACTGTTAGCTTGACTAAACTAATCACCACACTAAAGTTGCTTGATCCATCAATCCCTGTGGGATCGACCTCACTCCGGTGAGTTTACTACTTGATGTAGCCTGATACACTTGCCGGTTAGTTTGTGTGGAATCGATTTTCCCTCATCAGTAGTTTAGAACGAAATCTGGGTGATTAAGCTTGAAAAATTGATGTTTGGAAGCTTAGAGCTTGAGAAAGGAGAGGCTTTTGTGGTGTTCCAAGCTTAGGGAGGAATCAGCCAAGGTATGATTTTAGTTTCTTGTAGTTAATATTTAATGTCACGTAAAAACTTAGGCTAGAGACCTTAGGATAGGAGTGAACTAAATGAATTATTGATGGATTGTGTATATGGTATATGATGTGTGTATAAAGGATGAATGGGTTTGTATGTGTTGGATTAAGGCTTTGATGAGTATAAAATAAAGATTATTGTTGATGTGTTGAGGATTGATGATGAGTTTGTGAAATTGAATTGAATGGATTGGTTGAGAGATGTGTGATTCGATTTTGTAAACGGTTTGCTATTGGAGTTGGTTAGTTTTTGGAAAAGATTTAATATTGGAATTGGTTTGATTTTTAAATAATTTGATACTGAAAATGATTTGAATGATCGAGAGGTATTTGGTTTGGTGGTTGGGACCCTTGAAGGGTGGCAGAAGTTTGGTTTTAGAAGAAATGCTGTCAAAATTTCTATAAAATTGAAGTTTTGATTTGAAGTGTTATTTTAAAAAGAAAAAGATTATTATATGGCTTGTATATTTGAGACTAATTGTTGACCCTTTGTTGCAAAATATGACCGGACACTTTAACTCCCCGGATTCTCCCATGAGCATGCATATATATATCTTGGTATTTTCCCCATGGAATATTATTTGAACTTGGAATTTGACTCCATGGATATTATTTTTGAGCTTGGGGATGCGTGCACAGAGGGACTGTCCAATGGTTAACTACCAGGATATGTCAGGTTGGCCATATAGCTAATAGATGAGACTCATCAGCCATAGAAGAGGCATAAATCATATGCATTTGTTTGTTTTGCTTGAGTGTGTATTGTTTTGGTTTGCTTAACTCCTTAACTCTGCTTACTTGTTCTACTTGCTGTAATTGCACCTCTATTTGTGTTTTTCTTACTTGAATTGTATGTGTATGTTTTCTAAGAGACCCTTCTTGGCAGAGGTGTGAGGGGGTGTTCCACCGGTGATTCAGAGGATTGGATGAGACAGAAAGTGAAGTGTTAAGTTAAAGTTAGACTTAGAACTTGAATACCTTAGATAACATACTTAATTTCGGATTTGGATCCTCTAAAGTTTAAATTCCACTTTAGAGAGTAAAGTGTGATCTCTCACCATTTATTTCATATATGGGACCAAGAATAAATATGAAAGAGAAACTATTCAAGGGTAAAAAGATCACACTTTATTCTCTAAAGTGAAATTCAAACTTTAGAGGATCCAAATCCTTTAATTTATGGTTTAGTTGGATCTTTAAGCTGAAATCTGAGTGTCGAAATTTTAAGAATGCCTCTGCCTTTTTTGGGACCTTTTATATTAACTATGCAGGCACCTTTACTATGCTGAGAACCCTCAGTTCTCATTTCATATATTTCTATTATTTTTCAGATGCAGGTCGAGAGGCACCTCACTAGGCATCTGGAGTTTAATGTGCCAGCGAAGTTGGGTTAGTGTATTTTGTATTTATGCTATGTATATATGTATATAGATTCTCCTCTGTATATATTTAATGTTTGTCCCTCCTAGAGGTTGACTTGGAGAAACAGGTGTCTATTTTTGTAGTTTGAGTTATATTTTAGGTTGTATAAATATATATAATTACATACTCTGACTGGCCTTAGCTTCGTAGGTCGTCTGAAGCTTGATATCTGTATTTTGGAACTCCGATCTGTATATTATGTTTTTAGCCTTCTTTTGATCCCACCTATCCGTTTTACAATTAACCTTGCGAGTGTGACATGATTTTCTGTTTTCGCTTTTGCTTAACTTTTTCTTCAAGGCTCTTAATTATAAATTCTTTCAACTATATTTATGTATGTATTTTAGTTTTAGAGGTTGTAATATCTCGGCACCTCTGCTTTACGACTTAAGCGTAAGGCTCTGTATGGTAAGATGTTACATCAAGAAGTCAGTAAGGTTGCACAAGTGTTAACCGCTTCAAAACTATGCATTTTAGTTACATAATATAAAAAAATTAATTCAAATTTAAAATATAATATTCTATTACTAATTTCACATTAAACTATGCATTTTAGTTGTATTTCATAAATTAGATTATACCTACCTAAAACATAATTCAAACTTACCCAAAAATGACACCGAGTAAAAATGACAAATTTGTACCCAGTAAAATATACTTCAGATTCGAGCCAAGTTTTACACACTCCTACTCCATAGAGAAAGTGCCACCATTATCTGACTAATTTTTTTATATTTGAATCATTTTAACATGAAATATGAGAATATTTTATCATTTATTTTTGGTCATGCAAATACACACTCACACACCCATCTACTCATAAAGTTTGATCAACTTAAATAACTTCCTGTAAGGTAGAAAAGCCTACAAGTTTGGGCAAAGAGAATTTGTTGAGTGTAAAAAATAATAAATAGTTGTATAATAACAAATATTTGGTTGAGTTAAAATCTCATAATTTGTTTAACTTTGTGTGTTAGTTGTGTAAGTTCAAATCAGATTTCTTATTGCACAAACATAGCAAATATAAATACAAAACAGACCGAGTATTGTGGTTCAGTTTTAGTGCAAAATAGAAAAAAAACTTTATCCATACTTGGTCATAAAAGTATTGAAAAGTATCAGTACATTTAGAAGGGAAATATCAAGACTTAGTGTCAAAGTAAAAGAAATTTCTAGAATGTCATAGTATCATCTCAAAAGACTATGATTAAATCATAGCTACACACTTGGCATTTAAAGAGGGTGCAAGAACAATCAAATTGTACCAACTATACCTGCTTGAAAATTATCCAATGTTCTGCTCCAACATTTAGAAATTTCAAAATATAAGATTCAATTTTTGGTTGTATTTTCTCTTATATATAATGCCAATTAACCATAATTTGTTTTCAAGGAAGAGAAAGACACCGATACCCATTTCCAGCTTTCTATTATTCTTTTCCTTCATTATGCCTCATTGAAAATCATATTTTTCTTCTCTCTCATTTTGTAACAAGAAAAAGACTATGAAATAAGAAATTAGAAAAAGTTGAAAGAAAAAAACAAGAGAGATAAATTTTAAGAAAAGTCATTTATATCAACTTTGTTGTTATCGTAGTTGAATCTATGTTAGATTCTCCTTTTGTATATTGGGTGAGAACTTAAAGTTTAGAATTTAGAAATGAGATTATTAGGCTATGTGAACTTAGTGGTTGATTAGCTTGATAAAAAACTTCGGAAGTTTAGATGGATTAAGTGTAATTTTTTGGAACTGGTGAATGTAATTTTTTAAAAATTATAGTGACAATCCTAATATTATTGTATTGGAGACTAAATGTAGGTAACATTGTACTAGGTAGATAAACCAAGATTATAGTGGTGTCAAATATTCTTCCTTTCTCTATTCTACATAATTTCATGATGAGACAAAATAAAAAAATCTCCTGAATTTGTTTCCCAGTTTTGACAGTAAAAAGGCTCTAGATGTAGTAAATTTAAAGAGTTCATTGATTTCACATCTTGGTGCTTGAATACAAGCACATTTCTTATAATGTGAAATCTAAAGCCAGTTTTTAGAAGAAACTACCTGCACAATTCAAGAACTAGTACTCACAGGCATATAATCAAAATTGAGTAATAATAGTTGTACAATGCAAAGTAAGTAACTCAACATTTTCTATCAAAATTTTATTGATACAACAGAGGGCGTGTCAGACGAGTGATTCGAATTACGGGAAATCATAGAGAAACGGGTGAAGTCAGCTATGTGAACAGGAAGAAAGTAGGAAAGTTTTAGATAGTTGAGGTGGCTAAGTGGTTAGGCAATTAGTGCTTCTTAATAGAAGTTTGTTACAAATGTAATAAGGTATTGTGTCTATAAATAGCTTTAGGAAGTATACTGTAACTAATTTAGTTCATTATCAATGGCACTCGTCAACTCTCTTCTCTCATGTTCTTCAAGCTCTCAGATCCAGTAACTTCTCTTTTCCCAACCTAGATCTGATACCTTTATGGTATCAGATTTTAGGTTCCACTACTTTCATAGTGCTAGAAAACTTAGCTTTATTTACCATAAGTTCCATCACTTCAGATCCAGGTCTTGCTCAAATGTAAGCTGCTCTAGGATTTACATCAACTCTTATATCGATGAAACTTAATTACGAGAATTATCTTTAGTGGAAAGATCAAGCATCATCCACGATCGAAGACAATAATCTTCTACATCATATTCTTGGAGAAGATATTCTAGCAAAATTCCTTACTATAACTAATGGAGCTGCACGAGTTGTGAATCCTGGATTCAAGTGATGGAAGCGACAGGATGCACTGCTCAAATTGTGGCTCCTTGCGTCGATGACAAAGCCGTTTACCACACAGATGGCTAGATGTACCTATGCACAAGAAATTTAGAAGCGATTGGAGGATCATTTTACATCATAAATTACAATGAAAGTGATGCAATTAAAGAATTGACTCAATAGTATTTAGATCGGATCTTGAGTAAGGATTATGTTCTTGAATTTAAGAGTACGATAGATGCCCTAACCTCTGTAGGAGAACCAGAGAGAGAAAGTGATCACGTTAATACTATTTTCCATGGATTTACTAAAGATTATGCTCCATTAATTACGTCATTAATGACAATACCACAAGGTATCAGTGTACGAGAGTTAGAAGCTATGTTGATGGCACATAAGTGTATGCTTGAACATTTTCGCAAACCGGATCAATCTAAGTATGATATTGGTGTTATAGGTATTATATATAAGACAAGGAATGAGAGTGTGTATTTTCATCTTCGGATCATAGAGACATTCTGGATATCATATTTTCATACTTGGGGAGGTTGGCCATTCGGCCATGCCTGGACCTCTAGACCACTTATGTATTTCAACGGTGGAGTTTCTACACACCATAGAATAAGGTGTGGAGCTATGCTGTTTCTCGAGTATTAATGCAATTACTACTATTTTCTATTCAATTAAAGCTTATTCTTGTTCTAAGATATTCACTTGCACTTCAATCTGATGAATGTGAGGATCTGTGACACTCATCATCATTCTCACCTATGAACGCGTGACTGACAACCACTTCCGTTCTACTTAAGATTGAGCGTGTATCTCTTAGCCTCCATTCCGAAAGATCGGAGTCTTCGTGGTATAAGCTAGAACTATTGGTGGCCATTCCTGAGATCCAGAAAGTCTAAACCTTGTCTGTGGTATTCCGAGTAAGATCTAGGAAGGGATGACTGTGACGAGCTTCAAACTCGCGAGTGTTGGGCGTAGTGACAGATGCAAAAGGATCACTGGATTCTATTCCAACATGATCAAGAACCGACAGATGATTAGCCATGTGGTGACAGCGCATTTGGAGCATTTTCACTGAGAAGACGGGAGGTAGCCATTGACGCCGGTGAAACCCAACATACAGCTTGCCATGGAAAGGAGTATGAATGATTGGATGAAGGCAGTAGGAAAGCAGAGATTCAAGAGGGATGAAGCATCTCCATACGCTTATCTGAAAGTCCCACCAATGATTTACATAAGTATCTCTATCTTTATTTTATGTTTATTTATCTTTCAATTATGAAAACTCTATCACCCATTTGAATCCACCTGACTGAGATTTACAAGGTGACCATAGCTTGCTTAAAGCCGACAATCTCCGTGGGATCGACCCTTACTCACGTAAGGTTTATTACTTGAATGACCCAGTGTACTTGCTGGTTAGTTGTGCGAAGTTGTGACAAAGTGTGATTCACGTTTGAGAGCTCCAAGTCTTTGGCGCCATTGTTGATGATCACAATTTCGTGCACCAAGTTTTTGGCGCCATTGCCGGGGATTATTCGAGTTTGGACAACTGACGGTTCATCTTGTTGCTCAGATTTGGTAATTTTCTTCTTATTTCAACCTTTATTTTATTTTCAAAAAGTTATCAAAAATTTTTTTTCTTCTTTTTCGTTTTTCCTTAATAATTTTCGAAAAAACCCAAAAAAATTCATAAAATCATAAAAACTTGAAAATATTTCATGGTTCTTGTTTGAATCTAGGGCCAAGTTTTAAGTTTGGTGTGAATTGCATGATTTTAATTGTCTTGCAATTTTCGAAACACATGCATTGTGTTCTTGATGATCTTCAAGTCGTTCTTGATGAATTGCCTTGTTTGATCTTCATGATTTATTGATTTGCACTACATAATGTTCTACATATGCATTCTTGCATTCATATGGCCCAAACATGAGAAAGTTCTAAGTTTGGTGTCCTCCATGTTTTTTTTCATTAAGAAAACTGAGTTCTTGATGTTCATCTTGATCTTCAAGATTGTTCTTGGTGTTCATCTTGACGTTCATAATGTTCTTGCATATATCTTGTGTTTTGATCCAAGAATTATATGTTTTGACTCATTTTGTTATTATTCAAAATTAAAAACATATCTTCTTGAATAAAGGATTTAGCAAAATGAAGATCCAAGAACATAAAGCAGAGGAATTACAAAGAAAAAGATGTGCGTTCAAAACGCCCAGTGAAGAAGGAAAACTGGCATTTAAACGCCAGCCAGGTACCCTGGCTGGGTGTTTAAACGCCCAAAACATGCAGCTCCTGGGCGTTTAACGCCAGGATGACACAAGGAGAGGAATTTTGTTTTCAAATCAAATCTTTTTCAAATTTCATATTTTTTTCAAAATCAAATCTTTTTCAAAATTTTCAAACAATTTCAATCATATCTTTTTCAAAATCATATCTTTTCAAACATATCTTTTTCAAAAATCAAATCTTTTTCAAAATTTTCAAAAATCTTGATTCAAAAGTTTCAAGTTTGTTACTTTCTTGTTAAGAAAGGTTCAAAATTTGAAATTTAGAATCATATTTTTAGTTCCTAGTTAATCAAGTTATTAATTTTAAAAATCAAATCTTTTTAATTTTTATCTTTCCAATCATATCTTCAAAAATCATATCTCTTTCAAATCATATCTTTTTAAAATTCTAATTTCAAAAATCTTTCTCTAACTTCTTATCTTTTTCAAATTTATTTCTTATCTTTTTCAAAACCACCTTTTCACTCTTAATTTTCGAAAAACATTAACTTTTTTTAAATACCTTTTAATTAACTAATTATTTTAAATTTTAATTTTCAAAAATTTCTTCCCCTCTCCCATCTTTTTCTATTTAAACACTAACATTCCTCCTTGGTGGACGAAATTGTGATCAATATTCTAACTATTTTGAGATGAAGGCTTCTATTATGGCACTGGTTGAATTCACAACTCCGTTCAACTAACCAGCAAGTGTACTGGGTCGTCCAAGTAATAAACCTTACGTGAGTAAGGGTCGAATCCACAGAGATTGTTGGTATGAAGCAAGCTATGGTCACCTTGTAAATCTCAGTTAGACAGATTAAAGGGTAATTGTGATTATTGGACTAAATAATAAATAAAAAGGAATAATAAAAGGGATAGAACACTTATGCAGATTCATTGGTAGGAATTTCAGTTAAGTATATGAAGATACTGTATGGCCCAAGGACGCCTGCTCTCCTACTGCTTCTACTCAATCCTTCTTACTCCTTTCCATGGCAAGCTGTGTATAGGGGTTCACCATCAGCGGTGGCTACTTTCAATCCTCTCGGAAAAATATCCTATGCGGCTGTCACTCGCACAGCTAATCATCTGGAGGCATCACCCATGGTTGATGGCTACATCCCATCCTCGCAGTGAAAACTAATGCTCACGCACTCTGTCACAGTACGGCTAATCACTGGTTGGTTCCCGCGCCTACTGGAATAGAATCCCTTGATTCTTTTGCGTCTGTCACTAACGCCCAGCACTTGCAAGTTTGAAGTACGTCACAGTCATTCATTACCGGAATCCTACTCGGAATACCACAGACAAGGTTAGACTTTCCGGATTCCCAGGATCCTACTCGGAATACCACAGACAAGGTGAGACTTTTCGGATCCTCATAAATGCCGCCATCTATCTAGCTTATACCACGAAGATTCTGTTGGGGAATCTAAGAGATACACATTCAAGCTCTGTTGCATGTAGAACGAAAGTGGTTGTCAATCACGCGCGTTCATAAGTGAGAATGATAATGAGGGTTATCTGACTCAGCACATTCATCATGTTCTTGGGTACGAATGAATATCTTGGAATAAGAATAAGAGAGGAATTGAATAAAAGAAAGTAGAAATTCATTAATACTTGAGGTACAGCAGAGCTCCACACCCTTAATCTATGGTGTGCAGAAACTCCACCGTTGAAAATACATAAGTAAAAGAGGTTCAGGCATGGCCGAATGGCCAGCCCTCTCCATGATCAAGTGACCGAATATTCAAGGAGATTAAACTGTCAAAAGATGTCTCATACAATAGATAAATGTTCTATATATACTAGACTAGCTACTAGGGTTTACATGAGTAAGTAATTGATGCATAAATCCACTTCCGGGGCCCACTTAGTGTGTGCTTGGGATGAGCTTGATCTATCCACGAGCTGAGGCTTCTTTTGGAGTTGAACTTCAAGTTATGACGTGTTTTGGGCGTTCAACTCCGGATCATGACGTTTTTCTGGCGTTTAACTCCAGACAGCAGCATGTACTTGGCGTTCAACGCCAAGTTACGTCGTCATTCTTCGAATAAAGTATGGACTATTATATATTGCTGGAAAGCCCTGGATGTCTACTTTCCAACGCCATTGAGAGCGCGCCAATTAGAGTTCTGTAGCTCTAGAAAATCCATTTCGAGTGCAGGGAGGTCAGAATCCAACAGCATCAGCAGTCCTTTTGTCAGCCTTTTTCAGAGTTTTGCTCAAATCCCTCAATTTCAGTCAGAATTTACCTGAAATCACAGAAAAACACACAAACTCATAGTAAAGTCCAGAAATGTGAATTTAACATAAAAACTAAGGAAAACATCCCTAAAAGTAGCTTGAACTTACTAAAAACTACCTAAAAACAATGCCAAAAAGCGTATAAATTATCCGCTCATCACAACACCAAACTTAAATTGTTGCTTGTCCCCAAGCAACTGAAAATCAAATAGGATAAAAAGAAGAGAATATACTATAAATTCAGAAATATCAATGAATATTAATTATAATTAAATGAGCGGGACTTGTAGCTTTTTGCTTCTGAACAGTTTTGGCATCTCACTTTTTCCTTTGAAGTTTATGAATGATTGGCTTCTCTAGGAACTTAGAATTTTGGATTGTGTTATTGAATTTCCTAATTTAAGCATGTTGATTCTTGAACACAGCTACTTATGAGTCTTGGCCGTGGCCCTAAGCACTTTGTTTTCCAGTATTACCACCGGATACATAAATGCCACAGACACATAACTGGGTGAACCTTTTCAGATTGTGACTCAGCTTTGCTAGAGTCCCCAGTTAGTGGTGTCCAGAGTTCTTAAGCACACTCTTTTGCCTTGGATCACGACTTTAACCACTTAGTCTCAAGCTTTTCACTTGGACCTTCATGACACAAGCACATGGTTAGGGACAGCTTGATTTAGCCGCTTAGGCCTGGATTTTATTTCCTTAGGCCCTCCTATCCATTGATGCTCAAAGCCTTGGATCCCTTTTACCCTTGCCTTTTGGTTTTAAGGGCTTATTGGCTTTTTCTACTGCTCCTTCTTCTCTTTTTTTTTTCTATTTTTTTTTTCGCCATTTTTTTTCTCTTTTTTTTTCGCAAGCTTTTGCTATTCACTGCTTTTTCTTGCTTCAAGAATCAATTTCATGATTTTTCAGATCCTCAATAACATTTCTCTTTGTTCATCATTCTTTCAAGAGCCAACAATTTTAACATTCATAAACAACAAGATCAAAAGACATATGCACTGTTCAAGCATTCATTCAGAAAACAAAAAGTATTGTCACCACATCAATATAATTAAATTAAATTCAAGGGTAATTTCGAAATTCATGTACTTCTTGTTCTTTTGAATTAAAACATTTTTCATTTAAGAGAGGTGAAGGATTAATGGAATTTGTTCATAGCTTTAAGGCATGGTTACATACTAATGATCATGAAATAAAGACACAAAAACATAGATAAACACAATAATTAAAAACCGAAAAGCAGAAAGAAATAAGAACAAGGAATGAATCCACCTGAGTGAGGGTGGCGCCTTCTTGAAGGTCCAATGGTGCTCTTTGAGCTCCTCTATGTCTCTTCCTTGCTTCTGTTGAATGATTCATAGTAATTTTGGTGTTTCTACCCTTAGTTGTTCAACATTATGGCTCAAATCTTCTAAGGAGGTGTTGAGTTGCTCCCAATAGTTGTTGGGAGGAAAGTGCATTCCTTGAGGCATTTGTTGATGATGAACTTCCTCATGTTCTTCTTGAGGGCCGTGAGGAACTTCTCTTGTTTGCTCCATCCTTTTCTTGGTGATGGGCTTGTCTTCTTCAATGGAGACATCTCCATCTATGATGACTCCAGCTGAGTAACATAGATGGCATATAAGGTGGGGGAAGGCTAGCCGTGCCATGTGTGAAGGCTTGTCAGCTATTTTGTAGAGTTCATTGGAGATGACTTCATGAACTTCCACTTCCTCTCCAATCATGATGCTATGAATCATGATGGCCCGATCCATAGTAACTTCAGATCGGTTGCTTGTAGGGATGATGGATCTTTGGATGAACTCCAACCATCCTCTAGCTATAGGCTTGAGGTCCAGTCTTCTTAGTTGGACTGGCTTGCCTTTGGAGTCTATTCTCCATTGGGCGCCTTCCACACAAATGTCCATTAGGACTTGGTCCAACCTTTGATTAAAGTTGACCCTTCTTGTGTAGGGGCGTTCATCACCTTGCATCATGGGTAAGTGAAACGCCAACCTCACATTTTCCGGACTGAAATCTAAGTATTTCCCCCGAACCATTGTGATGTAGTTCTTTGGATTCGGGTTTATACTTTGATCATGGTTCCTAGTGATCCATGCATTGGCATAGAACTCTTGAACCATCAATATTCCAACTTGTTGCATGGGGTTGGTTATGAATTCCCAACCTCTTCTTTGGATTTCATGTCGGATTTCCGGATACTCATTCTTTTTGAGCTTGAAAGGGACCTCAGGGATCACCTTCTTCTTTGCCACAACATCATAGAAGTGGTCTTGGTGGCTTTTGGAGATGAATCTCTCCTTCTCCCATGACTCGGAGGTGGAAGCTTTTGCCTTCCCTTTCCCTTTTCTAGAGGATACTCCGGCCTTAGGTGCCATTGGTAATGGAAAAACAAAAAGCTTAAGCTTTTACCACACCAAACTTAAAATTTTTGCTCGTCCTCGAGCAAGAAAGAAAAGAAAAGTAGAAGAAGAAGAAGAGAATATGGTAGAGAGGGAGAGAAGTAGGTTCGGCTATATGGGAGAAGAGGGGGTTTGTGTTGTGTGAAAATGAAGAAGAAAGGAAGGTTATTTATAGGGAGAGGGAGGGTGTGAGTTCGGCCATTTTGGGTGGGAATGGGTGGGAAATTGAATTTGAATTTTATGAGGGTAGGTGAGGTTTATGGGGAAGGGGAGGTTGATGTGAATGGTGAATGGGGTAATTGGGAAGAGGACTTGAGGTGATTGGTGAAGGTTTTTGGGAAGTGTGATATGGGGAAGAGTGAAATGAGATTTGGATTAGGAGAGTGTGATGAGGATTAAAAGGTAAGGTGGGAATATGGTAGGTGGGGATCCTGTGGGGTCCACAGATCCTGAGGTGAAAACAAATACCATTCCTTCACCATATAGGCATGTAAATTGCCTTCATGCATCATTCTGGCGTTCAAACGCCCATTGGTGCATGTTCTGGGCGTTCAACGCCCATGTAATGCATGTTTCTGGCGTTGAACGCCAGTTTCTTGCTTGTTCCTGGCGTTCAGCGCCAGTTTGTCCTCTCTGTCCACCATCCTGGCGTTTAACACCAGGTTGTTGCTTGTTTTGGGTGTTCAGCGCCAGAATGGTGCTCTGTTCTGGCGTTGAACGCCGGCCAGATGCACCTTACTGGCGTTAAACGCCAGTCTGCGCTACCTCCAGGGTGAAAAATTTTTTCTTCTATTTTTGACTCTCTTTTTAATTTTTTTGATTTTTTTCGTGACTCCTCATGATCATGTACCTAATAAAATACAAAAATAACAAAGAAACAAAATAAAATAAAATTAGATAAATAAAATTGGGTTGCCTCCCAACAAGCGCTTCTTTAATGTCAATAGCTTGACAGTGGCTCTCATGGAGCCACATGGTGATCAGGTCAATTTAGTGTGTAGTCCCAACACCAAACTTAGAGTTTGGATATGGGGTTTGAACACCAAACTTAGAGTTTGGTTGTGGCCTCACAACACCAAACTTAGAGTTTGACTGTGTGGGCTCTTCTTGACTCTGAACTGAGAGAAGCTCTTCATGCTTACTCTCTTTTGTCACAGAGGGATGGCCATGTGCCTGAAACACAAGGTAGTCCCCATTCAATTGAAGGACTAACTCACCTCTGTTGACATCTATCACAGCTCCTGCTGTGGCTAGGAAAGGTCTTCCTAGGATGATGCATTCATCATCTTCCTTCCTAGTGTCTAGGATTATGAAATCAGTAGGGATGTAAAGGCCTTCAACCCTTACTAGCACGTCCTCCACTATTCCATAAGCTTGTCTTATGGACTTATCTGCCAATTGTAATGAGAATAAGGCAGGTTGTACCTCAATGATCCCCAGCTTCTCCATTACAGAGAGTGGCATAAGATTTATCCCTGACCCAAGATCACATAGAGCTTTTTCAAAGCTCATGGTGCCAATGGTGCAAGGTATTAAGAATTTGCCAGGATCTTGTTTCTTTTGAGGTAAAGTTCTCTGAATCCAAGTATCTAGTTCACTAATGAGCAAGGGAGGTTCACTTTCCCAAGTCTCATTACCAAACAGCTTGGCATTCAGCTTCATGATAGCTCCTAAGTATTGAGCAACTTGCTCTCCAGTCACATCTTCATTCTCTTCAGAGGATGAATATTCTTCAGAGCTCATGAATGGCAGAAGGAAATTTAAAGGAATCTCTATGGTCTCTAGATGAGCCTTAGATTCCTCTGGATCCTTAATAGGAAACTCCTTCTTGCTTGAGGGACGTCCCAGGAGGTCTTCCTCACTAGGATTTTCGTCCTTCTCCTCCCTGGTGCATTCGGCCACTTTGACCAAATCAATGGCCTTGCACTCTCCTTTTGGATTCTCTTCTGTATTGCTTGGGAGAATACTGGGAGGAGTTTCAATTACTTTCTTACTCAGCTGGCCCACTTGTGCCTCCAGATTTCTAATGGAGGATCTTGTTTCATTCATGAAACTAAAAGTGGCCTTTGACAGATCAGAGACTATATTGGCTAAATTAGAATTATTTTGTTCAGAATTTTCTGTCTGTTGCTGAGAAGATGATGGATATGGCTTGCTATTGCCTAGCCTATTACGTCCACCATTGTTAAAGCCTTGTTGAGGCTTTTGTTGATCCTTCCATGAGAAATTTGGATGATTTCTCCATGATGAGTTATAGGTGTTTCCATAAGGTTCACCCATGTAATTAACCTCTGCCATGGCAGGGTTCTCAGGATCATAAGCTTCTTCAGAAGCTGCCTCTCTAGTACTGTTGGATGCATGTTGCAATCCATTCAGATTTTGAGAGATCATGTTGACCTGTTGAGTCAACACTTTGTTCTGAGCCAATATGGCATTCAGAGCATCAATTTCAAGAACTCCTTTCTTCTGAGGTATCCCATTGTTCACGGAATTCCTCTCAGAAGTGTACATGAACTGGTTATTTGCAACCATGTCAATGAGCTCTTGAGCCTCTTCAGGCGTTTTCTTCAGGTGAATAGATCCACCTGCAGAATGGTCCAATGACATTTTCGAAAATTCAGAGAGACCATAATAGAATATATCTAATAGGGTCCATTCTGAAAACATGTCAGATGGACATCTTTTGGTCAGCTGCTTGTATCTTTCCCAAGCTTCATAGAGGGATTCACCATCTTTTTGTTTGAAGGTTTGAACATCCACTCTCAGCTTGCTTAGCTTTTGAGGAGGAAAGAATTTATCTAAGAAGGCGGTGACCAGCTTATCCCAGGAGTCCAGGCTATCCTTAGGTTGTGAATCCAACCATATTCTAGCTCTGTCTCTTACAGCAAAAGGGAAAAGCATGAGTCTGTAGACTTCAGGATCAACTCCATTCGTCTTTACAGTCTCACAGATCTGCAAGAACTCAGTTAAAAACTGATAAGGATCTTCAGATGGAAGTCCATAAAACTTGCAGTTTTGTTGCATTAAAGCAACTAGTTGAGGCTTAAGCTCAAAGTTATTGGCTCCAATGGCAGGAATGGAAATGCTTCTTCCATCAAACTTGGACGTTGGCTTTGTGAAGTCACCAAGCATTCTCCTTGCATTATTATTATTTTCGGCTGCCATCTCCTTCTCTTGTTCTAATGTTTCTGAAAGGTTACCTTTAGAATAATTTAATTTAGCTTCTCTTAATTTCCTCTTCAGAGTCCTTTCAGGTTCTGGATCAATCTCAACAAGAGTGCCTTTATCCTTATTCCTGCTCATATGAAAGAGAAGAAAACAAGAAAGGAAGGAGGAATCCTCTATGTCACAGTATAGAGATTCCTTTATGTTAGTAGAAAAAGAAAGGGGTAGAAGAATGAAGAAGGATTCAGATTTTTAGATGAAGAGAGGTGAAGAGAAGTGTTAGTAATTAATTAATTAAATAGAAGAAGAAAAGAGAAGGAAGATTTCGAAAATAATTTTTGAAAAAGAGGTTAGTAATTTTCGAAAATCAAAGACAAAATATAATTAAAATTAAAATTTAAAACAA
Source organism: Arachis stenosperma (assembly GCF_014773155.1). Lineage (NCBI taxonomy): Eukaryota > Viridiplantae > Streptophyta > Magnoliopsida > Fabales > Fabaceae > Arachis > Arachis stenosperma. The sequence goes on from NC_080382.1 coordinate 108,190,572, forward strand.
AAAGAATTTTTGAAAAAGAGAGGGAGAATTTTCGAAAATTAGAGAGGGGAAAGTAGTTAGGTGGTTTTGAAAAAGATAAGAAACAAACAAAAAGTTGGTTAGTTGATTGAAAAAAGATTTGAAATCAAATTTGAAAAGATAAGAAGGTAAGAGGTTTAGATAAGATATTTTGAAATCAAATTTTGAAAAAGATAAATTTTTTTTTTATATATGATAAAAAGATAAGATAAAAGATTTTAATAAAAAGATATTTTGAAAAAGATTTAATTTTTTAAAATGACTTAACTAACAAGAAACTACAAGATAAGATTCTAGAAATTAAAGATTGAACCTTTCTTAACAAGAAAGTAACAAACTTCAAATTTTTGAATCAATCACATTAATTGTTAGCATATTTTCGAAAAAATGATAGAAAGATAAGAAAAAGATTTTGAAAATATTTTGAAAAATAATTTTGAAATTTTCGAGAAATATAAAAAATGAGAAAGATATGATTTTTGAAAAAGATTTTACAAAGATAAGATTTTTTTTAAAATTGAAATTTTGACTTGACTTGTTAGAAACAACTAATTTTGAAAATTTTTGACCAAGTCAACCCAAAATTTCGAAATTTTGGAGGGAATTAAGGAAAAGATATTTTTTATTTTTAAATTTTTAAAGAAAAACACAAAAATGACCCAAAACATGAAAATTTTGGATCAAGACACAAGATGCATGCAAGAATGCTATGAATGTCAAGATGAACACCAAGAACACTTTGAAGATCATGATGAACATCAAGAACATTATTTTGAAAAATTTTTGATGCAAAGAAAACATGCAAGACACCAAACTTAGAAATTTTTAATGCATGGAAATTATGGATGCAAAGATGCACATGAAAAACAACAAACAACACAAAACAAGAAATCATCAAGATCAAACAAGAAGACTTGTCAAGAACAACTTGAAGATCATGAAGAACACTATGAATGCATGGAATTTTCGAAAAATGCAAGAAAAATTTTTTAAAGCATGCAATTGACACCAAACTTAAAAATTGACTCAAGACTCAAACAAGAACACAAAATTTTTTTGGTTTTTTATGATTTTATGAATTTTTTTGGATTTTTATTAATTTTTTTCGAAAATACAAGTTGGTAAAACGAAAAATAAAAGAAAAATTTTGAAAAAGATTTTTTGAAAAGAAAATTACCTAATCTGAGCAACAAGATGAACCGTCAGTTGTCCATACTCGAACAATCCCCGGCAACGGCGCCAAAAACTTGGTGGACGAAATTGTGATCAATATTCTAACTATTTTGAGATGAAGGCTTCTATTATGGCACTGGTTGAATTCACAACTCCGTTCAACTAACCAGCAAGTGTACTGGGTCGTCCAAGTAATAAACCTTACGTGAGTAAGGGTCGAATCCACAGAGATTGTTGGTATGAAGCAAGCTATGGTCACCTTGTAAATCTCAGTTAGACAGATTAAAGGGTAATTGTGATTATTGGACTAAATAATAAATAAAAAGGAATAATAAATGGGATAGAACACTTATGCAGATTCATTGGTAGGAATTTCAGTTAAGTATATGAAGATACTGTATGGCCCAAGGACGCCTGCTCTCCTACTGCTTCTACTCAATCCTTCTTACTCCTTTCCATGGCAAGCTGTGTATAGGGGTTCACCATCAGCGGTGGCTACTTTCAATCCTCTCGGGAAAATATCCTATGCGGCTGTCACTCGCACAGCTAATCATCTGGAGGCATCACCCATGGTTGATGGCTACATCCCATCCTCGCAGTGAAAACTAATGCTCACGCACTCTGTCACAGTACGGCTAATCACTGGTTGGTTCCCGCGCCTACTGGAATAGAATCCCTTGATTCTTTTGCGTCTGTCACTAACGCCCAGCACTTGCAAGTTTGAAGTACGTCACAGTCATTCATTACCGGAATCCTACTCAGAATACCACAGACAAGGTTAGACTTTCCGGATTCCCAGGATCCTACTCGGAATACCACAGACAAGGTGAGACTTTCCGGATCCTCATAAATGCCGCCATCTATCTAGCTTATACCACGAAGATTCTGTTGGGGAATCTAAGAGATACACATTCAAGCTCTGTTGCATGTAGAACGAAAGTGGTTGTCAATCACGCGTGTTCATAAGTGAGAATGATAATGAGGGTTATCTGACTTAGCACATTCATCATGTTCTTGGGTACGAATGAATATCTTGGAATAAGAATAAGAGAGGAATTGAATAAAAGAAAGTAGAAATTCATTAATACTTGAGGTACAGCAGAGCTCCACACCCTTAATCTATGGTGTGCAGAAACTCCACCGTTGAAAATACATAAGTAAAAGAGGTTCAGGCATGGCCGAATGGCCAGCCCTCTCCATGATCAAGTGACCGAATATTCAAGGAGATTAAACTGTCAAAAGATGTCTCATACAATAGATAAATGTTCTATATATACTAGACTAGCTACTAGGGTTTACATGAGTAAGTAATTGATGCATAAATCCACTTTCGGGGCCCACTTAGTGTGTGCTTGGGATGAGCTTGATCTATCCACGAGCTGAGGCTTCTTTTGGAGTTGAACTTCGAGTTATGACGTGTTTTGGGCGTTCAACTCCGGATCATGACGTTTTTCTGGCGTTTAACTCCAGACAGCAGCATGTACTTGGCGTTCAACGCCAAGTTACGTCGTCATTCTTCGAATAAAGTATGGACTATTATATATTGCTGGAAAGCCCTGGATGTCTACTTTCCAACGCCATTGAGAGCGCGCCAATTGGAGTTCTGTAGCTCCAGAAAATCCATTTCGAGTGCAGGGAGGTCAGAATCCAACAGCATCAGCAGTCCTTTTGTCAGCCTTTTTCAGAGTTTTGCTCAAATCCCTCAATTTCAGTCAGAATTTACCTGAAATCACAGAAAAACACACAAACTCATAGTAAAGTCCAGAAATGTGAATTTAACATAAAAACTAAGGAAAACATCCCTAAAAGTAGCTTGAACTTACTAAAAACTACCTAAAAACAATGCCAAAAAGCGTATAAATTATCCGCTCATCACTCCTCCATTGTCAATTCGAACTCCATCTCTCTTTGTGTGTTCGAATTCTTCCTTACCTACCGCATCCTTCCATTCTTGTTTTCCTCTGACACCTCAAGGAATCTCTATACTGTGACATAGAGGATTTCATATTTTCTTTGTTTTCTTCTCTTTCATATGAGCAAGAATAAAGATAAAGGCATACTTGTTGAAGCTGATCCTGAACCTGAAAGGACTCTGAAAAGGAAGCTAAAAGCAGCTAAATCACAAAACTCTGAAGAGGACCTCACTGAAATTTTCGAAAAGAAAGCAGCAAAAGAAACAATTATGGCCGAACCAAACAACAATGCAAGGAAGATGCTTGGTGATTTTACTACACCAACTTCCAACTTCTATGGAAGAAGCATCTCAATCCCTGCCATAGGAGCAAACAATTTTGAGCTAAAGCCTTAATTAGTTTCTCTACTGCAACAGAACTGCAAGTTTCATGGACTTCCATCAGAAGACCCTTATTAGTTCTTAACTGAGTTCTTGCAGATCTGTGATACTGTTAAGATTAATGGAGTTGATCCTGAAGTCTACAAGCTTATGCTTTTCCCTTTTGCTGTAAGAGACAGAGCTAGAACATTGTTGGACTCACAACCTAGAGAGAGCCTGAACTCTTGGAATAAGCTGGTCACGGCTTTTTTAGCCAAGTTCTTTCCTCCTCAAAAGATGAGCAAGCTTAGAGTGGATGTTCAGACCTTCAGACAAAAAGATGGTGAGTCCCTCTATAAAGCTTGGGAAAGATACAAGCAACTGACCAAAAAGTGTCCTTCTGACATGCTTTCAGAATGGACCACATTAGATATATTCTATGATGGTCTGTCTGAATTTTCCAAGATGTCACTGATGCGTGAGCATCTTGTCTATCTTTTCCTAGTGAATTTGCACTTAAATTGTTGAGTTTAATTAAGAATTAATTATATTTTAGCCACTATGGATGCTATTTTGAGTTTTGTGCAATACTGTTTATTTTAGGTAGCATTCGGCGGAATTTGATGGAGTTTCTACAGCATAAGAACAAAAGGAGATGGCAGCGAGGAGCGACGCGTACGCGTGCCTGACGCGTGCGCGTGATTTGAAGATACCCATGGTGACGCGTGCGCATGACTGACGTGTACGTGTGATTTGAAGATTTGCTCAGCGACGCGTACACGTGACTGACGCGTCCGCGTGACTCGCAGAAAAGAACATCGACGCGTACGCGTGACTGACGCGTACGCGTGACATGCGCCATGTACAGAAAACACAGAAAATGCTGGGGGGTGATTTCTGGGCCCCATTTTAGCATCCAAGTTAGGCGCGGATCCAGTGAAGCCAAGTGGTCCCCACGTTACAAGATGCGGAGTAGTTAGTTAATTCTGATTTAAATTCAAATTTGATTTTAAAATAGGAAAAGATATTATCTTAATTTTAAATGTTAGATTTTAAATTAATTAGGATTAGTTATAAAAAGGGGAGACTTCTCTTCTATTAGGTAGATTCCATTAGGGGGATTCCATTAGGGAATTCTATACAAATTTACATTCAGTATTTCATGAGTAACTAATCCTCCATTGTTAAGGTTAGGAGCTCTGTCTATTTATATGGATTGATTTTATTACTTTTTCTATTTTAATTTATGCATGGATTTATAATTTAAGAATTGTTTTCGCTCTTTATTTTATGAATTTGGGTGGAACGGAAGTATGACCCTCTTTCTATTTGAGTTCCTATAAAACTTGGAAAAGCTCTTTACTTGAACAACAGCTTGAAAACATATTCTCCTAAATTTTAATTATTTGGATTCAACAGGATACGTGACATATAATCCTCTTATTTTTGGGTAATTACAATTTTTGTGGCATATAAACTGGAATTTGAACTTCACCCTCTAATTGGAATTAATTGACCAAGGAATTGGCAGTTGATGAATTTTAGAAAAGACTAGGAAGGTCTAAGGAATTAGGGTCTAGTCATAAATAGTTTGCCATAAATTAAATTCTACATAATTAAAATAGTTAGTAAGAAAAGTTAATCCAGAAAAATAGATAACTCTGAAACCTTAACTGTTTTCTCTAAATATCTTATTCCCAACTTATTTACTGTGTGCCTGTCTTATTTTCAACTTAAACTTTTTAAACATCTCAAAACCATTTTCTGTTTGCCTAACTAAGTCAATCACTCAATCATTGTTGCTTAGTCCATCAATCCTCGTGGGATCGACGCTTACTCACGTAAGGTATTACTTGGCACGACCTGGTGCACTTGCCGGTTAGTAGTGTGGGTTATAAAATACTGCATCAGTCACTGGACCACTCTGCAGGTGGATTCATTCACCTAAAGAAAATGCCTGCAGAAGCTCAAGAACTTATTGAAATGGTTGTAAATAACCAGTTCATGTATACCTCTGAGAGGAATCCTGTGAGTAATGGGACGCCTCAAAGGAGAGGAGTTCTTGAAATTGATGCTCTAAATGCCATACTGGCTTAGAACAAAATATTGACCCAACAAGTCAATATAATCTCTCAGAGTCTGAATGGATTGCAAAATGCATCAAATAGTACTAAAGAAGCATCTTCTGAAGAAGAAGCTTATGATCTTGAGAACCATGCAATGGCAGAGATGAATTACATGGGTGAAGCCTTTGGCAACACCTATAATCTTTCATGGAAAAATCATCCAAATTTTTCATGGAAGGATCAACAGAAGCAAGGCTTCAATAATAACAATGGTGGAAGAAACAGGTTTAGCAATAGCAAACCTTTTCCATCATCAACTCAGCAATAGACAGAGCATTCTGAACAGAATCCTTCTAGCTTAGCAAACATAGTCTCTGATCTATCTAAGGCCACTCTTAGTTTCATGACTGAAACAGGATCCTCCATTAGAAATTTGGAGGCACAAGTGGGCCACTTGAGTAAAAGGGTTACTGAAACTCCTCCTAGCACTCTTCCAAGCAATACAGAAGAGAATCCCAAAGGAAAGTGCAAGGCCATTGATATAATCAACATGGCCGAAACCTTAGAGGAGGAGGAGGACGTGAATCCCAATGAGAAAGACCTCAAGGAACGTCCAATGGTCAGTACGGAATTCTCTAATAAGGAACTAAAGGAATCTGAGGCTCATACAGAGACCATAGAGATTCCCTTGGACCTCCTTTTACCATTCATGAGCTCTGATAACTATTCATCTTCTGAAGAGGATGAAGACATTGTTGAAGGGCAAGTTGCCCAATATTTAGAAGCAATCATGAAGCTGAATGCCAAGTTGTTTGGTAATGAGACTTGGGAGGAAGAGCCTCCCTTGCTCACCGATGAACTGAATACATTGGTTCAGCAAAATTTACCTCAAAAGAAATAGGATCTTGGTAAATTCTTAATACCTTGTACCATAGGCACCATGACCTTTGAGAAAGCCCTGTGTGACCTGGGGTCAGGGATAAACATGATGCCATTCTCTGTAATGGAGAGACTGGGAATCTATGAGGTACAGGCTGCCAAATTCTTATTGGAGATGGCAGATAAATCTATGAAAAATGCTTATGGACTAGTAGAGGACGTGCTAGTGAAGGTTGAAGGCCTTTACTTCCCTGCTGATTTCATAATCCTAGACACTAGGAGGGATGAGGATGAATCCATCATCCTTGGAAGACCCTTCCTAGCCACAGCAAGAGCTATAATTGATGTTGACAGAGGAGAGTTGATCCTTTATGTGAATGAAGAATGCCTTGTAGTAAAGACTCAAGATTCTCCATCTGTAACCATGGAGAGTAAGCATGAAGAGCTTCTCCCAATATAGAGTCAAACAGAGCCTCCACATTCAAGCTCTAAGTTTGGTGTTGGGAGGCCACAACCAAACTCTAAGTTTGGTGTTGAGAGATCTCAACCATACTCTTATCATTTGTGAGACTCCATGAGAGCTCACTGTCAAGCTATTGACATTAAAGAAGCACCTATTGGGAGGCAACCGAATTTTATTTTAATTTTATCTATATTATTTTGTTTTTTTTAGGTTGATGATCATGTGAAGTCACAAAGACAATTACAAAAATAAAGAAAAAAATCAAAAACAACATTGAAAACAGCACACCTTGGAGGAAGGACTTACTGCGTTTAAACGCCAATAAGGGTAGCGAAATGGGCGTTTAAACGCCCAATCTGGCACCTTTCTGGGCATTTAAACGCCAGAATAGGGCACCAAACTGGCGTTTACACGCCAAAACAAGGCAACAAACTGGCGTTTAGACGCCAGAATAAGAAGGAAAGCTGGCGTTTAAACGCCAGAACAAGGCAGCAAACTGGTGTTTAAACGCCAGAATTGCACTCTAAGGCGTTTTGAACGCCCAATTAGAGCAGGGATGAGAATTCCTTGACCCCTCAGGATCTGTGGACCCCACAGGATCCCCACCAACCTCAACTCACTCTCTCTCCTCTTCACACCTTTCTACAACACTCTTCCCCAAGTACCCTTCACCAATCACCTCCATATATCTTCCCCAAATACCCTTCACCAATCACTTCCTTAACTCTTCCCCAAAAACCCCCCACCCACCTTCAAAATTCAAAACCATTTCCCTCCCAACCCACCCAAACCTTTCGGCCACTCTCCCCCCTTTTCCCTATAAAAACCCCCTCTTTACTCCTTCATTTTCACACATCACAACCACCTTCTTCTACCCTTGGCCGAACCCTATACACCCTCCATCTCCTCTATTTTCTTCTTCTTCTACATCTTTCTTTCATCTTTTGCTCGAGGACGAGCAAATATTTTAAGTTTGGTGTAGTAAAAGCATTGCTTTTTGTTTTTCAATAACTATTTATGGCACCTAAGGCCGGAGAAACCTCTAGAAAGAGGAAAGGGAAGGCGAAAGCTTCCACCTCCGAGTCATGGGAGATGGAGAGATTCATCTCAAGGGTCCATAGCTCAGTAATAGAGCATTTGACTGCACAACAAGGGAGCCCACTCATGGACCTCAACAAGAGCATGAGGAATTCCCTCATCAAGAAATCCTTGAGATGCCTCAAGGAATACATTTTCCTCCACAAAACTATTGGGAACAACTAAGGATAGGAGCACCAAAAGCACTAAGGATGGAGCAACAAAGGTAAGAAAGAGACATTGAGGAGCTCAAGTACTCCATAGGATTTTCAAGAGGAAGATGCCACCCTCACTAAGGTGGACTCATTCCTTAATCTCCTTGTCTATTTATTTTTCTGTTTTCAATTTTGAGCTTCATGTTTAACTATGTTTGTGTCTTCACTACATGATCATTAGTGTCTAGTGTCTATGTCTTAAAGCTATGAATAACTCCATGAATCCTTCACCTCTCTTAAATAAAAAAATGTGCTTAATTACAAAAGAACAAGAAGTACTTGGATTTCAAATTTTATCTTGAAATTAGTTTAATTATTTTGATGTGGTGGCAATACTTTTTGTTCTCTGAATGAATACTTGAACAGTGCATATTTTTTATCTTGTTGTTTATGAATGTTAAAGTTGTTGGCTCTTGATAGAATGATGAACAAAGAGAAATGTTATTGATAATCTAAAAAATTATGAAATTGATTCTTGAAGCAAGAAAAAGCAGTGAAGAAGAAAGAGAAAAAAATATGGCGAAAAAAAAAAGAAAGAAAAAGAAAAAGCAAGCAGAAAAAGGCAATAGCCCTTAAAACCAAAAGGCAAGGGTAAAAAAGATCCAAGGCTTTGAGCATTAATGGATAGGAGGGCCCAAGGAAATAAAATCCAGGCCTAAGTGGCTAAATCGAGCTGTCCCTAACCATGTGCTTGTGGCATGTAGGCCCAAGTGAAAAGCTTGAGACTGAGTGGTTAAAGTCGTGATCCAAAGAAAAACAGTGTGCTTAAGAACTCTGGATACCTCTAATTAGGGACTTTAGCAAAGCTAAGTCACAATTTGAAAATGTTCACCCAGTTATGTGTCTGTGGCATTTATGTATTCGGTGGTAATACTGGAAAACAAAGTGCTTAGGGTCACGGCCAAGACTCACAAAGTAGCTGTGTTCAAGAATCAACGTACTGAACTAGGAGAATCAATAACACTATCTAAAATTCTAAGTTTCTATTGATGCCAATCATTCTGAATTTCAAAGGAAAAAGTGAGATGCCAAAACTCTTCAGAAGCAAAAAGCTACAAGTCCCGCTCATCTAATTAGAACTAAGTTTCATTGATACTATGGGATTCATTGTATATTCTATTCTTTTTATCCTATTTTGTTTTCAGTTGCTTGGGGACAAGCAACAATTTAAGTTTGGTGTTGTGATGAGCGGATAATTTATACGCTTTTTGGCATTGTTTTTAGGTAGTTTTTAGTAGGATCCAGCTACTTTTTGGGATATTTTTATTAGTTTTTATGCAAAATTCATATTTCTAGACTTTACTATGAGTTTGTGTATTTTTCTGAAATTTTAGGTATTTTCTGGCTGAAATTGAGGGACCTGAGCAAAAATCTGATTCAGAGGCTGACAAAGGACTGCTGATACTGTTTGATTCTGACCTCCCTGCACTCGAAGTAAATTTTTTGGAGCTACAGAACTCCAAATGGCGTGCTCTTAATTGCGTTGTAAAGTAGACATCCAGGGCTTTCCTGCAATATATAATAGTTCATACTTTACGCGAGTTTTGACGATGTGAAATGGCATCAAAACGCCAACTCTCTACCCTTTTCTGGCGTTAAAATGCCAGAACTGGCATAAAAGTTGGAGTTAAACGCCCAAACTGGCACCAAAGCTGATGTTTAACTCCAAGGTAGACCTCTACACGTGTAAAGCTCAATGCTCAGCCCAAGCACACACCAAATGGTCCCAGAAGTAGATTTTTGTATTATTTACCTATTTCTGTAAACCATAGTAGCTAGTTTATAAATAGGACCTTTTACTATTGTATTTTCATCTTCGGATCATAGAGACATTCTGGATATCATATTTTCATACTTGGGGAGGCTGGCCATTCAGTCATGCCTAGACCTCCAGACCACTTATGTATTTTCAACAGTGGAGTTTCTACACACCATAGATTAAGGTGTGGAGCTCTGTTGTTCCTCGAGTATTAATGCAATTACTACTATTTTCTATTCAATTCAAGCATATTCTTGTTCTAAGATGTTCACTCACACTTCAACCTGATGAATGTGATGATCCGTGACACTCATCATCATTCTCACCTATGAACGTGTGACTGACAACCACTTCCATTCTACTTAAGATTGAGCATGTATCTCTTAGCCTCCATTCCAAAAGATCAGAGTCTTCGTGGTATAAGCTAGAACTATTGGCGGCCATTCCTGAGATCCAAAAAGTCTAAACCTTGTCTGTGGTATTCCGAGTAAATCTGGGAAGGGATGACTGTGACGAGCTTCAAACTCGCGAGTGTTGGGCGTAGTGACAGACACAAAAGGATCACTGAGCGGATAATTTATACACTTTTTGGCATTGTTTTTAGGTAGTTTTTAGTAAGTTCAAGCTACTTTTAGGGATGTTTTCATTAGTTTTTATGTTAAATTCACATTTCTGGACTTTACTATGAGTTTGTGTGTTTTTCTGTGATTTCAGGTAATTTCTGGCTGAAATTGAGGGACTTGAGCAAAACTTTGAAAAAGGCTGACAAAAGGACTGCTGATGCTGTTGGAATCTGACCTCCCTGCACTCAAAATGGATTTTCTGGAGCTAAAGAACTCCAAATGGCGCGCTCTCAACGGCGTTGGAAAGTAGACATCCAGAGCTTTCCAGCAATATATAATAGTCCATACTTTATTCGGAAATTGACGACATAACTTGGCGTTGAACGCCAAGTACATGCTGCTGTCTGGAGTTAAACGCCAGAAAAACGTCATGATCTGGAGTTGAACGCCCAAAACACGTCATAACTCGAAGTTCAACTCCAAGAGAAGCCTCAGCTCGTGGATAGATCAAGCTCAGCCCAGGCATACACCAAGTGGGCCCCGGAAGTGGATTTATGCATCAATTACTTACTCATGTAAACCCTAGGAGCTAGTTTATTATAAATAGAACATTTAACTAGTGTATTAGATGTCTTTGACCAGATCCTGGATTGTATTTTGAATCTAGTGATCACGTTTTGGGGGCTGGCCTCTCGGCCATGCCTGAACCTTTTACTTATGTATTCTCAACGGTGGAGTTTCTGCACACCATAGATTAAGGGTGTGGAGCTCTGCTGTACCTCAAGTATTAATGCAATTCTATTTTCTTTTAGTCAAATCTCTCTTATTCTTATTCCAAGATATTCATTCGCACCCAAGAACATGATGAATGTGATGATTATGTGACGCTTATTATCATTCTCACTTATGAATGCGCGTGATTGACAACCACCTCCGTTCTACATGCAACCGAGCTTGAATGTGTATCTCTTAGATTCCCCAACAGAATCTTCGTGGTATAAGCTAGATAGATGGCGGCATTTATGAGGATCCGGAAAGTCTCACCTTGTCTGTGGTATTCCGAGTAGGATCCTGGGAATCCGAAAAGTCTAACCTTGTTTGTGGTATTCCGAGTAGGATTCCGGTAATGAATGACTGTGACGTGCTTCAGACTCGCAAGTGCTGGGCGTTAGTGACAAACGCAAAAGAATCAAGGGATTCTATTCCAGTAGGCGCGGGAACCAACCAGTGATTAGCCGTGCTGTGACAGAGCGCGTGAGCGTAGTTTTCACTGCGAGGATTGGATGTAGCCTTCGGCCAGTGTGATGCTTCCAAACGTTTAGCCATGCGAGTGACAGCCGCAGAGCACCATTTTCCCGAGAGGATTCAAAGTAGCCATCATCGAACGGTGAACCCCTATACACATCTTGCCATGGAAAGGAATAAGAAGGATTGAGTTGAAGCAGTAGGAAAGCAGGCGTCCTTGAGCCATACAGTATCTCCATATGCTTATCTGAAATTCCCACCAATGAATCTGCATAAGTATCCCTTTTATTATTTCTTTTTATTATTTGATTTTCTAAATTCCATAATTTTATCTGCCTAACTGAGATTTACAAGGTGACCATAGCTTGCTTCATACCAACAATCTCTGTGGGATCGACCCTTACTCGCGTAAGGTTTATTACTTGGACGACCCAGTACACTTGCTGGTTAATTGAACGGAGTTGTGTTCACTCGTGCCAATTTCAAATTCCATAATTTTACAAGGAGTACAACTTAAAGAATAAGGATCACAATTTCGTCCACCAAGTTTTTGGCGCCGTTGCCGGGGATTGTTCGAGTATGGACAACTGACGGTTCATCTTGTTGCTCAGATTAGGTAATTTTCTTTTCAAAAATCTTTTTCAAAATTTTTCTTTTCTTTTTCATTTTTCCAACTTTGTTTTCGAAAAAAAATTAATAAAAATACAAAAATTAGAGAATCATAAAAATCAAAAATATTTTGTGTTTCTTGTTTGAGTCTTGAGTCAATTTTTAAGTTTGGTGTCAATTGCATGCTTTAAAAATTTTTTCTTGCATTTTTTCGAAAATCCATGCATTCATAGTGTTCTTCATGATCTTCAAGTTGTTCTTGATAAGTCTTCTTGTTTGATCTTGATGTTTTCTTGTTTTGTGTTGTTTGTTGTTTTTCATATGCATTTTTTGTTTGTTAGAGTCCATGCATCAAAGATTTCTAAGTTAGTGTCTTGCATGTTTTCTTTGCATCAAAAATTTTTCAAAATTATGTTCTTGATGTTCATCATGATCTTCAAAGTGTTCTTGGTGTTCATCTTGACATTCATAGCATATTTGCATGCATTCATTGTTTTGATCTAAAAATTTCATGCATTGAGTATTTTTGTTGTTTTTCTCTCTCATAATTAAAAAAATTCAAAAATCAAAAAAATATCTTTTCCTTATTTCCCTCCAAAATTTCGAAATTTTGGGATTGACTTGGTCAAAAATTTTCAAAATTAGTTGTTTCTTACAAGTCAAGTCAAAATTTCAATTTTAAAAATCTTATCTTTTCAAAATCTTTTTCAAAAATCATATCTTTTTCATTTTTTTATTATTTTCGAAAATTTTAAAAATTATTTTTCAAAAATCTTTTTCTTATCTTTATATCATATTTTCGAAAATTAGCTAACAATTAATGTGATTGGTTCAAAAATTTGAAGTTTGTTACTTTCTTGTTAAGAAAGGTTCAATCTTTAAATTCTAGAATCTTATCTTGTAGTTTCTTGTTAGTTAAGTCATTTTAAAAATTAAATCTTTTTCAAAATATCTTTTTCTTAAAACTTTTATCTTATCTTTTTATCTTATCCTTTTCAAAATTTTATATTTTTCAAAATTTGATTTCAAAATATCTTATCTAACTTCTTATCTTCTTATCTTTTCAAATTTGATTTCAAATCTTTTTCAATCAACTAACTAACTTTTTGTTTGTTTCTTATCTTTTTCAAAACCACCTAACTACTTTTCCCTCTTCTATTTTCGAAAATATCTCTCTCTTTTTCAAAAATTCTTTTTAATTAACTAATTGTTTCATGTTTTAATTTTAATTACAATTTATCTCTAATTTTCGAAAATTACTAACCCCTTTTTCAAAATTAATTTCGAAATCTCCCTTCTCTTTTCTTCTTCTATTTAATTATTTAATTACTAACACTTCTCTCCACCTCTCTTCATCCAAAAATCCGAATCTCCCTCTTCATTCTTCTACCCCTTCTTTTTCTACTAACATAAAGGAATCTCTATACTGTGACATAGAGGATTCCTCATTCTTTTCTTGTTTTCTTCTCTTTCATATGAGCAGGAACAAGGATAAAGGCACTCTTGTTGAAATTGATCCAGAACCTGAAAGCACTCTGAAGAGAAAATTAAGAGAAGCTAAATTACAACAATCCAGAAACAACCTTTCAGAAATTTTCGAACAAGAGAAGGAGATGGCAGCCGAAAATAATAATAATGCAAGGAGAATGCTTGGTGACTTCACAAAGCCAACGTCCAAGTTTGATGGAAGAAGCATCTCCATTCCTGCCATTGGAGCCAATAACTTTGAGCTGAAACCTCAGCTAGTTGTATTAATGCAATAAAACTGCAAGTTTTATGGACTTCCATCTGAAGATCCTTATCAGTTTTTAACTGAGTTCTTGCAGATCTGTGAGACTGTAAAGACGAATGGAGTAGATCCTGAAGTCTACAGACTCATGCTTTTCCCTTTTGCTGTAAGAGACAGAGCTAGAATATGGTTGGATTCACAACCTAAGGATAGCCTGGACTCCTGGGATAAGCTGGTCACTGCCTTCTTGGATAAGTTCTTTCCTCCTCAAAAGCTGAGCAAGCTGAGAGTGGATGTTCAAACCTTCAAACAAAAAGATGGTGAATCCCTCTATGAAGCTTTGGGAAAGATACAAGCAGCTGACCAAAAGATGTCCATCTGACATGTTTTCAGAATGGACCATATTAGATATATTCTATTATGGTCTCTTTGAATTTTCGAAAATGTCATTGGACCATTCTGCAGGTGGATCTATTCACCTAAAGAAAATGCCTGAAGAGGCTCAAGAACTCATTGACATGGTTGCAAACAACCAGTTCATGTACACTTCTGAGAGGAATTTCGTGAACAATGGGATACCTCAGAAGAAAGGAGTTCTTGAAATTGATACTCAGAATGCCATATTGGCTCAGAATAAAGTGTTGACTCAACAGGTCAACATGATCTCTCAAAATCTGAATGGATGGCAACATGCATCCAACAGTACTAGAGAGGCAGCTTCTGAAGAAGCTTATGATCCTGAGAACCCTGCCATGGCAGAGGTTAATTACATGGGTGAACCTTATGGAAACACCTATAACTCACTCATCATGGAGAAATCATCCAAATTTCTCATGGAAGGATCAACAAAAGCCTCAACAAAGCTTTAACAATAGTGGACGCAATAGGCTGGGCAATAGCAAGCCATATCCATCATCTTCTCAGCAATAGACAGAGAATTCTGAACAAAACACTTCTAATTTAGCCAATATAGTCTCTGATCTGTCAAAGGCCACTTTCAGTTTCATGAGTGAAACAAGATCCTCCATTAGAAATCTGGAGGCACAAGTGGGCCAGCTGAGTAAGAAAGTCATTGAAACTCCTCCCAGTATTCTCCCAAGCAATACAGAAGAGAATCCAAAAGGAGAGTGCAAGGCCATTGATATACTCAGTATGGCCGAATGCACAAGGGAGGAGGAGGACAAAAATCCTAGTGAGGAAGACCTCCTGGGACATCCCTCAAGCAAGAAGGAGTTTCCTATTAAGGATCCAAAGGAATCTGAGGCTCATATAGAGACCATAGAGATTCTCTTAAACCTCCTTCTGCCATTCATGAGCTCTGAAGACTATTCCTCCTCTGAAGAGGATGAAGACGTGACTGGAGAGCAAGTTGCTCAATATTTAGGAGCTATCATGAAGCTGAATGCCAAGTTGTTTGGTAATGAGACTTTGGAAAGTGAACCTCCCTTGCTCATTAATGAACTGGATACTTGGATTCAGAAAATTCTACCTCAAAAGAAACAAGATCCTGGCAAGTTCTTAATACCTTGTACCATAGGCACCATGATCTTTGCAAAAGCTCTGTGTGATCTAGGGTCAGGGATAAATCTTATGCCACTCTCTGTAATGGAGAAGCTAGGGATCATTGAGGTACAACCTGCCTTGTTCTCATTACAACTGGCAGACAAGTCATTGAGACAAGCCTATGGAATAGTAGAAGACGTGCTAGTAAAGGTTGAAGGCCTTTACATCCCTGCTGATATCATAATCTTAGACACTAGGAAGGAAGAGGATGATTGCATCATCCTTGGAAGACCTTTCCTAGCCATAGCAGGAGCTGTGATAGATGTCAACAGAGGTGAATTAGTCCTTCAATTGAATGGGGACTACCTTGTGTTTAAGGCACATGGCCATCCCTGTGACAGAAGAGAGTAAGCATGAGAGCTTCTCTCAGTTCAGAGTCAAGAAGAACCCACACAGTCAAACTCTAAGTTTGGTGTTGTGAGGCCACAACCAAACTCTAAGTTTGGTGTTAGATCCCATATCCAAACTCTAAGTTTGGTGTGGACAACTATACAACATTGACCTGATCACCTTGTGGCTCCATGAGAGTCACTGTCAAGCTATTGACATTAAAGAAGCGCTTGTTGGGAGGCAACCCAATTTTATTTATCTAATTTCTATTTTATACTATTTTATTATTATTTTGTGTTTATTAGGTACATGATCATGAGGAGTCACGAAAAAATCATAAAAAATTAAAAACGAATCAAAAACAGCAGAAAAAAAAATTTTCACCCTGGAGGACGCACAGGCTGGCGTTCAACGCCAGTAAGATGCACCTGTCTGGCGTTCAACGCCAGAACAGAGCACCATTCTGGCGCTGAACGCCAGAAACAAGCAACATTCTGGCGCTGAACGCCAGGAATGTGCCCAGAGGAAAAACTGGCGCTGAACGCTAGTAACAAGCATGAAACTGGCGTTCAACGCCAGAAACATGCTTACATGGGCGTTGAACGCCAGAATGTGCACCAATGGGCGTTTAAACGCCAGAATGATGCACAAAGGCATTTTACATGCTATTTGGTGCAGGGATGGAATTTCTTGACACTCAGGATCTGTGGACCCCACAGGATCCCCACCTACCATATTCCCACCTTACCTTTTAATCCTAATCACACTCTCCTAATCCTATTTCACTCTTCCCCATGTCACACTTCCCAACACTCTTCACCAATCACCTCAATTCCTCTTCCCAATTACCCCATTCACCACTCACATCCATCCACTCTTCCCCATAAACCCCACCTACCTTCAAAAATTCAAAACCAATTTCCCACCCATTCCCACCCAAAATGGCCGAACATACCTCCCCCCTCTCCCTATAAATACCCTTCCTTTCTACTTCATTTTCACACAACACAACCCCTTCTTCTCCCACATAGTCGAACCTACTTCTTTCCCTCTCTACCATATTTTCTTCTTCTTCTTCTTCTCTTCTTTCTTCTCTTGCTCGAGGGCGAGCAATATTTTAAGTTTGGTGTGGTAAAAGCATAAGCTTTTTTTGTTTTTCCATTACCAATGGCACCTAAGGCCGGAGTATCCTCTAGAAAAGGAAAAGGGAAGACAAAAGCTTCCACCTCCGAGTCATGGGAGATGGAAAGATTCATCTCCAAGAGCCATCAAGACCACTTCTATGATATTGTGGCAAAAAAGAAGGTGATCCCTGAGGTCCCTTTCAAGCTAAAGAAAAATGAGTATTCGGAGATCCGACATGAAGTCCGAAGAAGAGGTTGGGAAGTCTTAACCAACCCCATGCAACAAGTCAGAATCTTAATGGTTTAAGAATTCTATGCCAATGCATGGATCACTAGGAACCATGATCAAAGTATGAACCTGAGTCCAAAGAATTATTTCACAATGGTTCGGGGGAAATACTTGGATTTTAGTCCGGAAAATGTAAGGTTGGCGTTTCACTTGCCCATGATGCAAGGAGATGAACGCCCCTACACTAGAAGGGTCAACTTTGATCAAAGGTTGGACCAAGTCCTTATGGACATTTGTGTGGAAGGAGCTCAATGGAAGAGAGACTCCAAAGGCAAGCCAGTCCAACTAAGAAGACTGGACCTCAAGCCTATAGCTAGAGGATGGTTAGAGTTCATTCAACGCTCCATCATTCCTACTAGCAACCGATCTGAAGTTACTGTGGATCGGGCCATCATGATTCATGGCATCATAATTGGAGAGGAAGTAGAAGTTCATGAGGTCATCTCCAATGAAATCTACAAAATAGCCGACAAGCCCTCACCTATGGCACGGCTAGCTTTTCCTCACCTTATTTGCCATCTATGTTACTCAGCTGGAGTTATCATAGAAGGAGACATATCCATTGAAGAGGATAAGCCCATCACCAAGAAAAGGATGGAGCAAGCAAGAGAAGCCCCTCACGGTTCTCAAGAGGTGCATGAGGAAGCTCATCATCAAGAAATCCCTGAGATGCCTCAAGGGATGCACTTTCCTCCAAACAACTATTGGGAGCAACTCAACACTTCCTTAGAAGGTTTGAGCCATAATGTGGAACAATTAAGGGTGGAACATCATGAGCACTCCATCATTCTCCAAGAAATAAGAGAAGATCAAAGAGCAATGAGGGAGGAGCAACAAAGGCAAGGAAGGGACATAGAAGAGCTAAAGAATATCATTGGTCCTTCAAGAAGAAGACGCCACTAGAGGTGGATTCATTCCTTGTTCTTTATTTCTTTCTGTTTTTCGGTTTTTAATATTGAGTTTATCTATGTTTGTGTCTTATTTCATGATCATTAGTATGTAACCATGCCTTAAAGCTATGATAAATTCCATTAATCCTTCACCTCTCTTAAAGAAAATGTTTTTAATTCAAAAACAAGAAGTACATGAATTTCGAATTTATCCTTGAATTAATTTAATTATATTGATGTGGTGACAATACTTTTTGTTTTCTGAATGAATGCTTAAACAGTGCATATGTCTTTGATCTTGTTGTTTATGAATGTTAAAATTGTTGGCTCTTGAAAGAATGATGAACAAAGAGAAATGTTATTGATGATCTGAAAAATCATGAAATTGATTCTTGAAGCAAGAAAAAGCAGTGAAAAAAGAAGAAGCTTGCGAAAAAAAAAAAGAAGGAGCATAGAAAAAGCCAAGAGCCCTTAAAACCAAAAGGCAAGGGTAAAAAGGATCCAAGGCTTTGAGCATCAATGGATAGGAGGGCCCAAGGAAATTAAATCCAGGCCTAAGCGGCTAAATCAAGCTGTCCCTAACCATGTGCTTGTGTCATGAAGGTCCAAGTGAAAAGCTTGAGACTGAGTGGTTAAAGTCGTGATCCAAAGCAAAAGAGTGTGCTTAAGAGCTCTGGACACCACTAACTGGGGACTCTAGCAAAGCTGAGTCACAATCTGAAAAGGTTCACCCGTTATGTGTCTGTGGCATTTGTGTATCCGGTGGTAATACTGGAAGACAAGTGCTTAGGGCCACGGCCAAGACTCATTAGTAGCTGTGTTCAAGAATCAACATGCTTAACTAGGAAAGTCAATAACACTATCCGAAATTCTAAGTTCCTAAGAAGCCAATCATTCTGAACTTCAAAAGAAAAGTGAGATGCCAAACTGTCAGAGGCAAAAAGCTACAAGTCCCGCTCATCTATTATAATTAATATTCATTGATAATCTGAAATTTATATATTCTCTTCTTTTATCCTAATTGATTTTCAGTTGCTTGGGGACAAGCAACAATTTAAGTTTGGTGTTGTGATGAGTGGATATTTATACACTTTTGACATTGTTTTAGGTAGTTTTTAGTAAGTTCAAGCTACTTTTAGGGATGTTTTCATTAGTTTTTATGTTAAATTCACATTTCTGGACTTACTATGAGTTTGTGTGTTTTCTGTGATTTCAGGTAATTTCTGGCTGAAATTGAGGGACTTGAGCAAAAACCTTGAAAAAGGCTGACAAAAGGACTGCTGATGCTGTTGGAATCTGACCTCCCTGCACTCAAAATGGATTTTCTGGAGCTAAAGAACTCCAAATGGCGCGCTCTTAACGGCGTTGGAAAGTAGACATCCAGAGCTTTCCAGAAATATATAATAGTCCATACTTTATTCGGAAATTGACGACGTAACTTGGCGTTGAACGCCAAGTACATGCTGCTGTCTGGAGTTAAACGCCAGAAAAACGTCATGATCTGGAGTTGAACGCCCAAAACACGTCATAACTCGGAGTTCAACTCCAAGAGAAGCCGCTCGTGGATAGATCAAGCTCAGCCCAAGCATACACAAGTGGGCCCCGGAAGTGGATTTATGCATCAATTACTTACTCATGTAAACCCTAGAGCTAGTTTTTAAAATAGAACATTAACTAGTGTATTAGATGTCTTTGACCAGATCCTGGATTGTATTTTGAATCTAGTGATCACGTTTGGGGGCTGGCCTCTCGGCCATGCCTGGACCTTTTACTTATGTATTTCTCACGGTGGAGTTCTGCACACCATAGATTAAGGGTGTGGAGCTCTGCTTACCTCAAGTATTAATGCAATTCTTTTTTCTTTTACAAATCTCTCTTATTCTTATTCCAAGATTTCATTCGCACCCAAGAACATGATGAATGTGATTATGTGACGCTCATTATCATTCTCACTATGAACGCCCGTGATTGACACCACCTCCGTTCTACATGCAACCGAGCTTGAATGTGTATCTCTTAGATTCCCCAACAGAATCTTCGTGGTATAAGCTAGATAGATGGCGGCATTTATGAGGATCCGAAAAATCTCACCTTGTCTGTGGTATTCCGAGTAGGATCCTGGAATCCGGAAAGTCTACCTTGTCTGTGGTATTCCGAGTAGGATTCCGTAATGAATGACTATGACGTACTTCAGACTCGCAAGTGCTGGGCGTTAGTGACAGACGCAAAAGAATCAAGGGATTCTATTCTAGTAGGCGCGGGAACCAACCAGTGATTAGCCGTGCTGACAGAGCGCGTGAGCGTAGTTTTCACTGCGAGGATGGATGTAGCCTTCGGCCAGTGTGATGCTTCCAGACGATTAGCCATGCGAGTGACAGCCGCAGAGGACCATTTTCCCGAGAGGATTCAAAGTAGCCATCGTCGAACGGTGAACCCCTATACACAGCTTGCCATGGAAAGGAATAAGAAGGATGAGTTGAAGCGTAGGAAAGCGGCGTCCTTGAGCCATACAGTATCTCCATATGCTTATCTGAAATTCCCACCAATGAATCTGCATAAGTATCCCTTTTTTTTTCTTTTTATTATTTATTTTCTAAATTCCATAATTTTATCTGCCTAACCTGAGATTTACAAGGTGACCATAGCTTGCTTCTTACCAACATCTCTGTGGGATCGACCCTTACTCGCGTAAGGTTTATTACTTGGACGACCCAGTACACTTGCTGGTTAGTTGAACGGAGTTGTGTTCACTCGTGCCAATTTCAAATTCCATAATTTTACAAGGAGTACAACTTAAAGAATAAGGATCACAATTTCGTCCACCACCGGGTGCATATCTCTTAGATTCCCCAACAGAATCTTCGTGGTATAAGCTAGATAGATGGCGGCATTCATGGGAATCTGGAAAGTCTAACCTTGTCTGTGGTATTCCGAGTAGGATTCCGGGAATCCGGAAAGTCTAACCTTGTCTGTGGTATTCCGAGTAGGATTCCGAGATTGAATGACTGTGACGAGCTTCAAACTCCTGAAGGCTGGGCATTAGTGACAGACGCAAAAGAATCAAGGGATTCTATTCAACCTGATTGAGAAACCGACAGATGATTAGCCGTGCTGTGACAGAGCATTTGGACCATTTTCATGAGAGGATGGGATGTAGCCATTGACAACGGTGATGCCCTACATAGCTGCCATCGAAAGGAGTAAGAAGGATTGGATGAATGTAATAAGAAAGTAGAGATTCAAGAGGAGCACAGCATCTCCATACGCCTATCTGAAATTCCACTATTGATTTACATAAGTATTTTATCTATTTTATTTCTGTTTATTGTTATTTCGAACTTATCATAAACCATTTAATCTGCCTAACTGAGATTTACAAGGTGACCATAGCGTGCTCATACCAACAATCTCTGTGGGATCGACCTTTACTCACGTAAGGTATTACTTGGATGACCCAGTACACTTGCTGGTTAAGTTGAACGAAGTTATGATCACACGTGCATTACCAGGGATTATTAAAATCCCAATTCATCATACCATGATCTCTTGGGGTATTTTTTATAGAGCCAATATATGATTTCATACAAGTACAAAGAGACCAACTTGAGGATCAAATT
>NC_080382.1:108359265-108407603 GCF_014773155.1 Arachis stenosperma
CAAGTCAGAATCTTAATGGTTCAAGAGTTCTATGCCAATGCATGGATCATCAAGAACCATGATCAAAGTGTGAACCCGGACCCAAAGAATTGGCTTACAATGGTTCGGGGAAAATGCTTAGATTTTAGTCTGGAAAATGTAAGGTTGGCATTCAACTTGCCCATAATGCAAGGAGATGAACACCCTTACACTAGAAGGGTCAACTTTGATCAAAGGTTGGACCAAGTCCTCATAGACATTTGTGAAGAGGGAGCTCAATGGAAGAGAGATTCAAGAGGGAAGCCAGTTCAACTGAGAAGGCATGACCTCAAGCCCGTGGCTAGGGGATGGTTGGAGTTTATCCAACGCTCAATCATTCCCACTAGCAACCGGCCCGAAGTTACTATAGACCGGGCTATCATGATTCATAGCATCATGATTGGAGATGAAGTAGAAGTTCATGAGGTTATAGCCCAAGAACTTTATAAGGTGGCGGAAAAGTCCTCTACCTTGGCAAGGTTAGCCTTCCCTCATCTCATTTGTCACCTCTGTTATTCAATTGGAATTAACATAGAGGGAGACATCCTCATTGATGAGGACAAGCCCATCACTAAGAAGAGGATGGAGCAAACAAGAGATCCCACTCATCATGAAATCCCTGAGATGCCTCAAGGGATGCACTTTCCTCCA
The DNA here is from genome assembly GCF_014773155.1 of Arachis stenosperma. Lineage (NCBI taxonomy): Eukaryota > Viridiplantae > Streptophyta > Magnoliopsida > Fabales > Fabaceae > Arachis > Arachis stenosperma. Next base: position 108,359,935 of record NC_080382.1, read on the forward strand.
CAAAACTACTGGGATCAAATCAACACCTCCCTAGGAGAATTGAGTTCCAACATGGGACAACTAAGGGTGGAGCACCAAGAACATTCCATCCTCCTCCATGAAATTAGAGAAGATCAAAGAATCATGAGAGAGGAGCAACAAAGGCAAGGAAGAGACATTGAGGAGCTCAAACACTCCATAAGATCTTCAAGAGGAAGAACAAGTCGCCATCACTAAGGTGGACCCGTTCTTTAATCTCCTTGTTCTTTATTTTTCTGTTTTTCGAATTTTCATGCTTATGTTTATCTATGTTTGTGTTTTATGATCATTAGTGTCTTAGTGTCTATGCCTTAAAGTTATGAATGTCCTATGAATCCATCACCTTTCTTAAATGAAAAATGTTCTTAATTGAAAAAGAGAAGAATTGCATGAATTATGAATTTTATAACAGATTAATTATTTTGATGTGGTGGCAATACTTTGACTTCTGAATGTATGCTTGAACAGTGCATATGTCTTTTGAATTTGTGTTTATGAATGTTGGCTCTTGAAAGAATGATGAAAAAAGGAGACATGTTACTGAGGATCTGAAAAAACATAAAAATGATTCTTGAAGCAAGAAAAAGCAGTGAATACAAAAAAATGAAAAAAAGGGGAAAAAGAAAAAGAAAAAAAATAAATAAAGTTGATGAGCGGATAATTTATACGCTTTTTGGCATTGTTTTTAGGTAGATTTTAGTAAGTTCAAGCTACTTTTAGGGATGTTTTCATTAGTTTTTATGTTAAATTCACATTTCTAGACTTTACTATGAGTTTGTGTGTTTTTCTATGATTTCAGGAAATTTCTGGCTGAAATTGAGGGATTTGAGCAAAACTCTGAAAGAGGCTGACAAAAGGACTGCTGATGCTGATGGAATCTGACCTCCCTGCACTCAAAATGGATTTTCTGGAGCTACAGAACTCCAATTGGAGCGCTCTCAACGGCGTTGGAAAGTAGACATCCAGGGCTTTCCAGAAATATATAATAGTCCATACTTTATTTGGAAATTGACGACGTAACTTGGCGTTGAACGCCAAGTACATGCTGCTGTCTGGAGTTAAACGCCAGAAAAACGTCATGATCCGGAGTTGAACGCCCAAAACACGTCATAACTCGGAGTTCAACTCCATGAGAAGTCTCAGCTCGTGGATTGATCAAGCTCAGCCCAAGCATACACCAAGTGGGCCCTGGAAGTGGATTTATGCATCAATTACTTACTCATGTAAACCCTAGGAGCTAGTTTATTATAAATAGAACATTTAACTATTGTATTAGACGTCTTTTGACCACGTTTCATCTTTGGTCTTAGTTTTATTTTATTCTTCATCTTAGGAGATCATTGATCACGTTTTGGGGGCTGGCCATTCGGCCATGCCTGAACCCTTTGCTTATGTATTTTCAACGGTGGAGTTTCTGCACACCATAGATTAAGGGTGTGGAGCTCTGCTGTACCTCAAGTATTAATGAAATTCTATCTTCTTCTATTCAAATGCTATCTTAGTTTTATTCTAAGATATTCATTCGTACCCAAGAACATGATGAATGTGATGAGTTAGATAACCCTCATTATTATTCTCACTTATGAACGCGCGTGATTGACAACCACTTCCGTTCTACACGCAACAGAGCTTGAATGTGTATCTCTTAGATTCCCCAACAGAATCTTCGTGGTATAAGCTAGATAGATGGCGGCATTTATGAGGATCCGAAAAGTCTCACCTTGTCTGTGGTATTCCGAGTAGGATCCTGGGGAATCTGGAAAGTCTAACCTTGTCTGTGGTATTCCGAGTAGGATTCCGGTAATGAATGACTGTGACGTGCTTCAAACTTGCAAGTGCTGGGCGTTAGTGACAGACGCAAAAGAATCAAGGGATTCTATTCCAGTAGGCGCGGGAACCAACCAGTGATTAGCCGTACTGTGACAGAGTGCGTGAGCATTAGTTTTCACTGCGAGGATGGGATGTAGCCATCAACCATGGGTGATGCCTCCAGATGATTAGCTGTGCGAGTGACAGCCGCATAGGATATTTTCCCGAGAGGATTGAAAGTAGCCACCGCTGATGGTGAACCCCTATACACAGCTTGCCATGGAAAGGAGTAAGAAGGACTGAGTAGAAGCAGTGGGAGAGCAGGCGTCCGTGAGCTCTACAGCATCTCCATTCCGCTTATCTGAAATTCCCACCAATGAATCTGCATAAGTATTCTATCCCTTTTATTATTCCTTTTTATTTATTATTTATTCCAATAATCACAATTACCCTTTAATATGCCTAACTGAGATTTACAAGGTGACCATAGCTTGCTTCATACCAACAATCTCTGTGGGATCGACCCTTACTCACGTAAGGTTTATTACTTGGACGACCCAGTACACTTGCTGGTTAGTTGAACGGAGTTGTGAATTCAGCTGCTGCCCCTTAGAAGCCTTCATCTCAAAATAATTAGAACATGGATCACAATTTCGTCCACCAAAAGTCGTGATCCAAGGCAAAAAGAGTGTGCTTAAGAACCCTGGACACCTCTAATTGGGGACTCTAGCAAAGCTGAGTCACAATCTGAAAAGGTTCACCCAATTATGTGTCTGTGGCATGAATGTATCCGGTGGTAATACTGGAAGACAGAGTGCTTTGGGCCACGGCCAAGACTCATAAAGTAGTTGTGTTCAAGAATCATCATACTTAACTAGGAGAATCAATAACACTATCTGGATTCTGAGTTCCTATAGAAGCCAATCATTCTGAATTTCAAAGGATAGAGTGAGATGCCAAAACTGTTCAGAGGCAAAAAGCTAAAAGCCCCGCTCATCTAATTAATATTGATCTTCATAGATGTTTTTGGAATTCATTGCATATTCTCTTCTCTTTATCTTATTTGATTTTTAGTTGCTTGGAGACAAGCAACAATTTAAGTTTGGTGTTGTGATGAGCGGATAATTTATACGCTTTTTGGCATTATTTTTAGTATATTTTTAGTATGTTTTAGTTAGTTTTTATTATATTTTTATTAGTTTTTAGTTAAAATTCACTTTTCCAAACTTTACTATGAGTTTGTGTATTTTTCTGTGATTTCAGGTATTTTCTGGCTGAAATTGAGGGACCTGAGCAAAAATCTGATTCAGAGGCTGAAAAGGACTGCAGATGCTGTTGGATTCTGACCTCCTTGCACTCGAAATGAATTTTCTGGAGCTACAGAAGCCCAATTGGCACGCTCTTAATTGCGTTGGAAAGTAGACATCCTGAGCTTTCCAGCAATGTATAATAGTATATACTTTTTTTGAGATTTGATGGCCCAAACAGGCGTTCCAAGTCAGCTCAAGAATTCTGGCGTAAAACGCCGGAACTGGCACAAGAATGGGAGTTAAACGCCCAAACTGGCACAAAAGCTGGCGTTTAACTCCAAGAAAAATCCCTACACATGAAAGCTTCAATGCTCAGCCCAAGCACACACCAAGTGGGCCCGGAAGTGGTTTTTTATGTCATTTACTCATCTTTGTAAACCCTAGGCTACTAGTTCTCTACAAATAGGACCTTTTGCTATTGTATTTGATATCTTTGGATCTTTGGATCTTTGGATCATTTTAGATCTTTTGATCATCTTTGGACATTTAGTTCTTAGATCATTTGGGGGCTGGCCTCACAGCCATGCCTAGACCTTGTTCTTATGTATTTTCAACGGTGGAGTTTCTACACACCATAGATTAAGGTGTGGAGCTCTGCTGTACCTCGAGTATTAATGCAATTACTATTGTTCTTCTATTCGATTCAACTTATTCTTGTTCTAAGATATCACTTGTTCCTCAACTTGATGAATGTGATGATCCGTGACACTCATCATCATTCTCACCTATGAACGTGTGCCTGACAACCACCTCCGTTCTACCTTAGACTGATTGGATATCTCTTAGATTCCTTAATCAGAATCTTCGTGGTATAAGCTAGAATTGATGGCGGCATTCAAGAGAATCCGGAAGGTCTAAACCTTGTCTGTGGTATTCTGAGTAGGATTCAAGGATTGAATGACTGTGACGAGCTTCAAACTCCTGAAGGCTGGGCGTTAGTGACAGACACAAAAGAATCACTGGATTCTATTCCAACCTGATTGAGAACCGACAAATGATTAGCCGTGCTGTGACAGAGCGCGTTGAACATTTTTATTGAGAGGACGGGACTGTAGCCACTGACAACGGTGATGCCCTACATACAGCTTGCCATGGAAAAGAGTAAGAAGGATTGGATGAAGGCAGTAGGAAAGCAGAGAGACAGAAGGGACAAAGCATCTCCGTACGCTTATCTGAAGTTCTCACCAATGAAGTACATAAGTATCTCTATCCTTATTTTATGTTTTATTCATCTTTTAATCATTAATCCTCCATAACCATTTGAATCCGCCTGACTGAGATTTACAAGATGACCATAGCTTGCTTCATACCAACAATCCCCATGGGATCGACCCTTACTCGCGTAAGGTTTATTACTTGGACGACCCAGTGCACTTGCTGGTTAGTTGTGCGAAGTTGTGATAAAGAGTTGAGATTGCAATTGAGCGTACCATGTTGATGGCGCCATTGATAATCACAATTTCGTGCACCATATGCTAAGGCATTTTACATGCCTAATTGGTGCAGGGATGTAAATCCTTGACACCTCAGGATCTGTGGACCCCACAGGATCATCTCAGGATCTGTGGACCCCACAGAATTCCCACCTAACATATTCCCACCTTACCTCCTAATTAATCCTATAACACACTTTCCCAAAAACCCTTCACCAATCACCTCAATCTCTCTTCCCAATTACCCCATTCACCACTCACATCCATCCACTCTTCCCCATAAACCCCATCTACCTTCAAAATTCAAAAATCTTTCCCACCCAAACCCACCATAAATGGCCGAACCTACCCTCTCTCACTTCCCTATATAAACCCCTCCATTCTCCTTAATTTTCACACAACACAAACCTCTCTTCTCCTTCTTAGCCGAATACACCTCTCCCCCTCTCCTCCATATTTTCTTCTTCTTCTTCTTCTTTTCTTTCTTCTCTTGCTTGAGGGCGAGCAATATTTTAAGTTTGGTGTGGTAAAAGCATAAGCTTTTTGTTTTTCCATTACCATTGATGGCACCTAAGGCCGGAGAATCCTCTAGAAAAGGGAAAGGGAAGACAAAAGCTTCCACCTCCGAGTCATGGGAAATGGAAAGATTCATCTCCAAAGCCCATCAAGACCACTTCTATGATGTTGTGGCCAAGAAGAAGGTGATCCCTGAGGTCCCTTTCAAGCTCAAGAAAAATGAGTATCCGGAGATCCGACATGAGATCCAAAGAAGAGGTTGGGAAGTTCTAACTAACCCCATTCAACAAGTCGGAATCTTAATGGTTCAAGAGTTCTATGCCAATGCATGGATCACTAGGAACCATGATCAAAGTGTGAACCCGAATTCAAAGAATTATCTTACAATGGTTCGGGGGAAATACTTAGATTTTAGTCCGGAAAATGTAAGGTTGGCATTCAACTTACCCATGATGCAAGGAGATGCACGCTCCTACACTAGAAGGGTCAACTTTAATCAAAGGTTGGACCAAGTCCTTATGGACATATGTGTGGAAGGAGCTCAATGGAAAAGAGACTCCAAAGACAAGCCGGTTCAACTAAGAAGACTGGACCTCAAACCTGTGGCTAGAGGATGGTTGGAGTTCATTCAACGCTCCATCATCCCCACTAGCAACCGATCTGAAGTTACTGTGGATCGGGCCATCATGATTCATAGCATCATGATTGGAGAGGAAGTAGAAGTTCATGAAGTCATCTCCCATGAATTCTACAAAATAGCCGATAAGTCCTCTACTTTGGCAAGGCTAGCTTTTCCTCATCTTATTTGCCATCTATGTTACTCAGCTGGAGTTATCATAGAAGGAGACATCCTCATTGAGGAGGACAAGTCCATCACTAAGAAAAGGATGGAGCAAACAAGAGAGCCCACTCATGGAACCCAAGAGACGCATGAGGAAGCTCATCACCAAGAAATCCCGGAGATGCCTCAAGGGATGCACTTTACTCCCAACAACTATTGGGAATAACTCAACACTTCCTTAGAAGATTTGAGTTACAATGTAGATCAATTAAGGGTGGAACATCAAGAGCACACCATCATTCTCCATGAAATTAGAGAAGATCAAAGAGCAATGAGGGAGGAGCAACAAAGGCAAGGAAGGGACATAGAAGAGCTTAAGGACATCATTGGTCCTTCAAGAAGAAGACGCCACTAAGGTGGACTCATTCCTTGTTCTTATTTTTTTCTGTTTTTTGGTTTTTATGCTTATTATGTCATCTATATTTGTGTCTCTACTTCATGATCATTAGTGTTAAGTAACTATGTCTTAAAGTTATGAATAATTCCATTAATCCTTCACCTCTCTTAAATGAAAAATGTTTTTAATTCAAAAGAACAAGAAGTACATGAATTTCGAATTTATCCTTGAATTTAGTTTAATTATATTGATGTGGTGACAATACTTTTTGTTTTCTGAATGAATGCTTGAACAGTGCATAATTTTGATCTTGTTGTTTATGAATGTTAAAATTGTTGACTCTTGAAAGAATGATGAACAAAGAGAAATGTTATTGATAATCTGAAAAATCATGAAATTGACTCTTGAAGCAAGAAAAAGCAGTGAAAAAGTAAAAGCTTGCGAAAAAAAAATTTGGCGAAAAAAATCAGAAAGAAAAAGAAAAAGCAAGAAGAAAAAGGCAATAGCCCTTAAAACCAAAAGGCAAGGGTAAAAAGGATCCAAGGCTTTGAGCATCAATGGATAAGAGGGCCAAGGAAATAAATCCAGGCCTAAGCGGCTAAATCAAGCTGTCCCTAACCATGTGCTTGTGGCATGCAGGACCAAGTGAAAAGCTTGAGACTGAGTGGTTAAAGTCGTGATCCAAAGCAAAAAGAGTGTGCTTAAGAGCTCTGGACACCTCTAACTGGGGACTCTAGCAAAGTTGAGTCACAATCTGAAAAGGTTCACCCAGTCATGTGTCTGTGGCATTTATGTATCCGGTGGTAATACTGGAAAACAAAATGCTTAGGGCCACGGCCAAGACTCATAAAAGTAGCTGTGTTCAAGAATCAACAAACTTAACTAGGAGAATCAATAACACTATCCGAAATTCTAAGTTCCTATAGAAGCCAATCATTCTAAACTTCAAAAGAAAAAGTGAGATGCCAAAACTGTTCAGAAGCAAAAAGCTACAAGTCCCGCTCATCTAATTAGAATTAATATTAATTGATATTTTGGGATTTATAGTATATTCTCTTCTTTTTATCCTAATTGATTTTCAGTTGCTTGGGGACAAGCAACAATTTAAGTTTGGTGTTGTGATGAGCAGATAATTTATACGCTTTTTGGCACTGTTTTTCGGTAGTTTTTAGTATGATCTAGGTACTTTTAGGGATGTTTTCATTGGTTTTTATGCTAAATTCACATTTCTAGAATTTACTATGAGTTTGTGTGTTTTTCTATGATTTCAGGTATTTTCTGGCAGAAATTGAGGGACCTGAGCAAAACTCTGATAAGAGGCTGACAAAGGACTGCTGATACTGTTGGAATCTGACCTCTCTGCACTCAAAATAGATTTTCTTGAGCTACAGAACTCCAAATGGTGCGCTCTTAACAGCGTTGGAAAGTAGACATCCAGAGATTTCCAGAAATATATAATAGTTCATACTTTATTCGAGATTTGATGACGTAAACTGGCGCTCAACGCCAGTTCTATGCTGCATTCTGGAGTCAAACGCCAGAAACACGTCACAAACCAGAGTTGAACGCCCAAAACATGTTACAACTTGGCGTTCAACTCCAAGAGAAGCCTCAGCTCGTGGATAGATCAAGCTCAGCCCAAGCACACACCAAGTGGACCCCGGAAGTGAATTTATGCATCAATTACTTACCTCTGTAAACCCTAGTAGCTAGTTTAGTATAAATAGAATGTTTTACTAGTTTATTAGTATCTTTGATCATTCGGTCTTGTGACCACTTGGGGGGCTGGCCATTCGGCCATGCCTAGACCTCTATCACTTATGTATTTTTAATGGTGGAGTTTCTACACACCATAGATTAAGGGTGTGCAGCTCTGCTGTGCTTCAAGTTTCAATGCAATTACTACTATTTTCTATTCAATTCGATTTATTCCTGTTCTAAGATATTCGTTGCACTTCAACTTGATGAATGTGATGATCCGTGACACTCATCATCATTCTCACCTATGAACGTGTGTGATTGACAACCACTTCCATTCTACCTTAGACCGGGTGCATATCTCTTGGATTCCTTAATCAAAATCTTCGTGGTATAAGCTAGAATTGATGGCGGCATTCATGGGAATCCAGAAAGTCTAACCTTGTCTGTGGTATTCCAAGTAGGATTCTGGGATTGAATAACTGTGACGAGCTTCAAACTCCTGAAGGCTGGGCGTTAGTGACAGACGCAAAAGAATCACGGGATTCTATTCCAACCTGATTGAGAATCGACAGATGATTAGCCGTGCTATGACAGAGCATTTGGATCATTTTCACTGAGAGGATGGGATGTAGCCATTGACAACGGTGATGCCCTACATACAGCTTGCCATGGAAAGGAGTAAGAAGGATTGGATGAAAGCAGTAGGAAAACAGAGATTCAACAGGGACAAGCATCTCCATACGCTTATCTGAAATTCCCACCATTAATTTACATAAGTATTTCTATCCTATTTTATTTATCTTTTAATTATCTAATCCAATCACATTTGAATCAGCCTGACTGAGATCTACAAGATGACCATAGATTGCTTCATACCAAAAATCTCCGTGGGATCGACCCTTACTCACGTAAGGTATTACTTGGACGACCCAGTGCACTTGCTGGTTAGTTGTATGGAGTTGTGACTAAGTGTAATTCATGTGCGAGAGCTACCAAATTATTGGAGCCATTGTTGATGATTACAATTCCGTGCACCAGTTATCTATTTTCCGAATTGACTTTTCTTACTAACTATTTTAATCATGCAAGATTTAATTCATGGCAAACTATATGTGACTAAGAGCCTGTTTGGGAAACTTTAGAAGTAACTTTTTTTTAACTTTTGACTTATGAAAAGTAGTAGTATTAATGTCTGGTACAATTTTCAAAACCAAATTGCAACTTTCTAAGAAGCTATTTAGGAGTTTATAGAGAAGTTAAAAAAATGACTTCTCTCATAATACTTCTACTTTTCATCACATTTCTATAAAATAAGCACTTTTAGAGTTAAAAATCCAAACATAAAATAACTTATTTATAAGTTACTTTTAACAGAGTCATTTATTGTTTAAGTTATTTTATCAAAAGAAGCTTAATTAAGTTAGTTACCCAAACTGGGCCTAAACCCTAATTCCTTAGACCTTTTTAGTCTCCCCTAAAATTCATCAATCGCCAATTCCTTGGTCACTTAATTCCAATTAGAGGGTGAAGTTCAATTCTAGTTTAAATACCACAAAAATCCTAATTACCCAAATATAAGAGGATTATATGTCACGTATCACGTTAAGTCTAGATAATTAGAATTTAGGAGAACTTGTTTTCAACATGTTGTTTAAGTAAAGAGCTTTTCCATGTTATACAAGAACGCAATTAGAACAAGGGTCATACTTCCGTTCCACCCAAATTCATAAGATAAAGAACGAAAAAATTCTTGAAATATAAATCAGTACATAAATTAAAATAGAAAAATAATAGTATCAATCCATACAATAGACAGAGCTGCTAACCTTAACAGTGGAGGTTTAGTTGCTCATGGTTCAGAGAGAAAATAAGGATTCAGGTAAACTGTAAATTGCGGAATGAGGTAGAAGAGAAGAGAAGAGATTCTTTTCCCTTTTATATCTAATCTAATTAATGTAAAATATAGTTTCTAAAACTAAATAATATCTTTTCCTATTTTTAAATAAAATAAAGTTTAAATCAGAATTAATAGGAGATTTGCGTGCTTGCTTCTTGGAGAGTTGGGGACCACTTGATTCCTTAATAATCCACGCCTAACTTGAGAAATCTCAAGTTAGGCGCAGTCTTGGCAGAATTTATGGAGAATAAGTATAAACTATTATATATCGTTGGAAAGCTCTGGAAGTTAGCTTTCCAACGCCACTAGAATCACGTCAATTGGATTTTTGTAGCTTGAGTTATTTAGGTTTGAGTGTAGAGAGGTCAAGGTTGACAACATCATTCGCCTTCTTCTCTTTTTTTGTGGAAACTCCATCAAATCCATCCAAATGCTACCTAAAATAAACAAAATTGCATAAAAGATAATTAATTCTTGATTAAACTCAACAAATTAAATACAAATTCACTAGAAAAAGGTAGGAAAGATGCTCATGCATCACAATACCAAACTTGAATTGTTGTTTGTCCTCAAGCAACCAAAATTAGTACATGATTAATATGTGAATTTGCATGAGAGGTGAGAGTTCAGTTATGTTCATGTCTCTTCTTAAAGTGGGGTTTATCTATTATAATTATGAATAGTTTTGTCATCTCACTCTCCTTTGAATCAGAGGAATGTCACTGTCATTCGGAATTAGAATCCGGATCATATTATGAATTCTCTGCTCTTTGTACTCCAGTTTAATCCTTGAACACAGCATACATCCTTTACTTCTCAATAAATTGGTGCTTTGCACCTTAAGTCTAGCCGTGACTTTAAGTGTTTTGTCTCAAGCTTCACTTGACAAAAAAACACCACAAGCACTTGACTGGGGAACTCTCTTTAAGTTCTGATTTTTCTTTCAGTTACTTCCAGACAGTGGTGCTCAAAGCCTTTGGCATACTCTGCTAAATGTATTTGGCCTCAACTCTAGATATTCTGTCTCAAGGATTACTTGACACAAGAACACCACAAGCATATAACTAAGGAAACAACTCTTTGAGCTTTTAATCATGTCTGACCTCCTTAGTCATTGGTGCACGAAATTGCAATCACACTGTTGCAATCCCGCACAACTAACCAGCAAGTGAACTAGGTCATCCAAGTAATACCTTACGTGAGTAAGGGTCGATTCCACGGAGATTGTTGGCTTGAAGCAAGCTATGGTTATCTTGTAACTCTTAGTCAGGATATCAATAATTCTCAAGTTTAATTGTGAAAAGTAGAAGAACATGAAATAAATACTTGTGTTGTAGTAATGGAGAACAGGTTGAGGTTTTGGAGATGCTCTATCTTCTGAATCTCTGCTTTCCTACTGTCTTCTTCTTCATGCACGCAAGGTTCCTTCCATGGCAAGCTGTATGTAAGGTTTCACCGTTGTCAATGGCTACCTCCCATCCTCTCAGTGAAAATGTTCAACGCGCTCTGTCACAGCACGGCTAATCATCTGTCGGTTCTCAATCAAGTTGGAATAGAATCCAGTGATTCTTTTGCGTCTGTCACTAACGCCCAGCCTTCAGGAGTTTGAAGCTCGTCACAGTCATTCAATCCTTGAATCCTACTCAGAATACCACAGACAAGGTTTAGACCTTCCGGATTCTCTTGAATGCCGCCATCAATTCTAGCTTATACCACGAAAATTCTGATTAAGGAATCCAAGAGATATCTACTCAATCTAATAGGGTCCATTCTGAAAACATGTCAGATGGACATCTTTTGGTCAGCTGCTTGTATCTTTCCCAAGCTTCATAGAGGGATTCACCATCTTTTTGTTTGAAGGTTTGAACATCCACTCTCAGCTTGCTCAGCTTTTGAGGAGGAAAGAATTTATCTAAGAAGGCGGTGACCAGCTTATCCCAGGAGTCCAGGCTATCCTTAGGTTGTGAATCCAACCATATTCTAGCTCTGTCTCTTACAGCAAAAGAGAAAAGCATGAGTCTGTAGACTTCAGGATCAACTCCATTCGTCTTTACAGTCTCACAGATCTGCAAGAACTCAGTTAAAAACTGATAAGGATCTTCAGATGGAAGTCCATAAAACTTGCAGTTTTGTTGCATTAAAGCAACTAGTTGAGGCTTAAGCTCAAAGTTATTGGCTCCAATGGCAGGAATGGAAATGCTTCTTCCATCAAACTTGGACGTTGGCTTTGTGAAGTCACCAAGCATTCTCCTTGCATTATTATTATTTTCGGCTGCCATCTCCTTCTCTTGTTCTAATGTTTCTGAAAGGTTACCTTTAGAATAATTTAATTTAGCTTCTCTTAATTTCCTCTTCAGAGTCCTTTCAGGTTCTGGATTAATCTCAACAAAAGTGCCTTTATCCTTATTCCTGCTCATATGAAAGAGAAGAAAACAAGAAAGGAAGGAGGAATCCTCTATGTCACAGTATAGAGATTCCTTTATGTTAGTAGAAAAAGAAAGGGGTAGAAGAATGAAGAAGAATTCGGATTTTTAGATGAAGAGAGGTGAAGAGAAGTGTTAGTAATTAATTAATTAAATAGAAGAAGAAAAGAGAAGGAAGATTTCGAAAATAATTTTTGAAAAAGAGGTTAGTAATTTTCGAAAATTAAAGATGAAATATTATTGAAATTAAAATTTGAAACAATTAGTTAATTAAAAAGAATTTTTGAAAAAGAGTGAGATATTTTCGAAAATAGAAGAGAGAAAAGTAGTTAGGTGGTTTTGAAAAAGATAAGAAACAAACAAAAAGTTAGTTAGTTGATTGAAAAAGATTTGAAATCAAATTTTGAAAAAGATAAAATTTTTGAAAAAGATAAGATAAAATATAAAAAGATTTTAATTTTAAAAATTTGAAATTATTTACTTCACTAACAAGAAACTACAAGATAAGGTTCTAGAACTTAAAGATTGAACCTTTCTTAACAAGAAAGTAACAAACTTCAAATTTTTGAACCAATCACATTAATTGTTAGCTAATTTTCGAAAATTAGATATAAAAGATAAGAAAAATATTTTGAAAATATTTTGAAAAAGATTTTTGAAATTTTCGAAAATTATAAAAAAAATGAAAAAGATATGATTTTTGAAAAAGATTTTGAAAAGATAAGATTTCAAAATTTGAAATTTTGACTTGACTTGTAAGAAACAACTAATTTTGAAAATTTTTGACCAAGTCAACCCAAAATTTCGAAAATTTGGAGGGAAATAAGGAAAATATATTTTTTTGATTTTTAAATTTTTAAAGAAAAACACAAAAATGACCCAAAACATGAAAATTTTGGATCAAGACACAAGATGCATGCAAGAATGCTATGAATGTCAAGATGAACACCAAGAACACTTTGAAGATCATGATGAACATCAAGAACATAATTTTGAAAAATCTTTGATGCAATGAAAACATGCAAGACACCAAACTTAGAGATTTTTAATGCTTGGAAAATATGAATGCAAAAATGCACATGAAAAACAACAAACAACACAAAATAAGAAATCATCAAGATCAAACAAGAAGTCTTGTCAAGAACAACTTGAAGATCATGAAGAACACTATGAATGCATGAAATTTTCGAAAAATGCAAGAAAAATTTTTAAAAGCATGCAATTGACACCAAAGTTAAAAATTAACACAAGACTCACACAAGAAATACAAAATATTTTTGATTTTTATGATTTTCTAATTTTTTTGTATTTTTATTAATTTTTTCGAAATTAAAGTTTAGAAAAACGAAAAATAAAAGAAAAATTTTGAAAAAGATTTTTGAAAAGAAAATTACCTAATCTGAGCAACAAGATGAACAGTCAGTTGTCCATACTCGAACAATCCCCGGCAACGGCGCCAAAAACTTGGTGGACGAAATTGTGATCAATATTCTAACTATTTTGAGATGAAGGCTTCTATTATGGCACTGGTTGAATTCACAACTCCGTTCAACTAACCAGCAAGTGTACTGGGTCGTCCAAGTAATAAACCTTACATGAGTAAGGGTCGAATCCACAGAGATTGTTGGTATGAAGCAAGCTATGGTCACCTTGTAAATCTCAGTTAGACAGATTAAAGTGTAATTGTGATTATTGGACTAAATAATAAATAAAAAGGAATAATAAAAGGGATAGAACACTTATGCAGATTCATTGGTAGGAATTTCAGTTAAGTATATGAAGATGCTGTATGGCCCAAGGACGCCTGCTCTCCTACTGCTTCTACTCAATCCTTCTTACTCCTTTTCATGGCAAGCTGTGTATAGGGGTTCACCATCAGCGGTGGCTACTTTCAATCCTCTCGGAAAAATATCCTATGCGGCTGTCACTCGCACAGCTAATCATCTGGAGGCATCACCCATGGTTGATGGCTACATCCCATCCTCGCAGTGAAAACTAATGCTCACGCACTCTGTCACAGTACGGCTAATCACTGGTTGGTTCCCGCGCCTACTGGAATAGAATCCCTTGATTCTTTTGCGTCTGTCACTAACGCCCAGCACTTGCAAGTTTGAAGTACGTCACAGTCATTCATTACCGGAATCCTACTCGGAATACCACAGACAAGGTTAGACTTTCCGGATTCCCAGGATCCTACTCGGAATACCACAGACAAGGTGAGACTTTCCGGATCCTCATAAATGCCGCCATCTATCTAGCTTATACCACGAAGATTCTGTTGGGGAATCTAAGAGATACACATTCAAGCTCTGTTGCATGTAGAACGAAAGTGGTTGTCAATCACGCGCGTTTATAAGTGAGAATGATAATGAGGGTTGTTCCGGGGGTTACCTGAAACGTGTAGCTCGGTCGTCTGGAGATGCCCGAGGTGGGGGTCAGGGACCCGAGTTTGATGTGTTGGCGGCTGGTGGTTGTACCTGCAATGACACTCCGATGCTTAAGTTAGCATGGGTCCAAGCAGATATGTGTAGAATGTGGAATGTGTGTCATACCTGGGTGCTCCAGTGTATTTATAGTAGTTGGTCGTGATCTTCCCTGGATAAGATATTCTTATCTTATCTTATCTTTTGGGAGTTTTTACCTCTATCTTTGCGGAACCGCCTTTCCTAGGCTTTTTCGGCCTTTAGGTTTTGGGCTTCGTTCCTTTTGATGGGCCTTCTTAGCTTTATTTGTCCGAGGTCCGACCTTAGGCGTGGGCCTTGGGACGAGGTCGGACCTTTCATGGATTTTGCCGAGTTGGAGGAGCTCGGTCAGGGTATGAACAGTGCCCCTGCCCGAGTTCGTCCTTTTTGGGAGGTCGAGCTCGGGCATAGTTGTTTTTCAAAATTCAAAAATGGCCGTTCCTGCATTTATTGCATTTTACCGTTTCTCCTCGATTTCCGTTCGGGCTCTGTGAAGGCATTATTTATTTGCTCCCTTCCTTTTTCTTCGTTTATTCTGTTCCTTCCTGTTTTTCTAAGTTTTCGCCATCTCTTTTTTGAGCACCGCTTCTTCTTTCTCTTTGTTCTTCTTCCCCAAATCTTTCCGTGCGTCTTTCCGGGGTTTCCTCTGTGCTGCCGTTTCGTTCTCCTTGCTTCGGAGCTCGTCGTCTTCTTTTCTTCCTTCCAGGTTTGTTCCCGTCTCTTTTCTTTGCGCACGTATGCTTTCTGTTCTTTTGTGTGGCTCTTTGTCTGTTTCTTCTTTCTTTATGCCTGGGTTGCCCCAAAAAGAGGCGCCGCCATTGCTTTGTTTGCATATGGGGGGGGCTCTTTTTTGTTTTTCTGGTACTTTGTTCCGGGTTGCCGCGTTTTCTTTGTTGGGTTTTTGTTCCTGCTTGGCTGAACGGGTTTTTCGCTGTCTGCTTTATGTGATTTTTGCTTGCTTTTGTATTTCTTCTTTGTAGGTAAGAGTTTTTATGTCTCGAAAGGTTCTTCAGGCGATGTCGACCAAGAT
The DNA here is from genome assembly GCF_014773155.1 of Arachis stenosperma. Classification (NCBI taxonomy): domain Eukaryota; kingdom Viridiplantae; phylum Streptophyta; class Magnoliopsida; order Fabales; family Fabaceae; genus Arachis; species Arachis stenosperma. The sequence goes on from NC_080382.1 coordinate 108,375,712, forward strand.
TCCAAGTGGTCTTGGTTGGGTAGACCCTCTTCCTCTAAAGGTCCCTTCTGTGGTAGATTCTGAATATTTGGCTAGGTTCCGTAGGCACTGTAGCATATGTGAGAATAGAGAGTCTGAGAGGGATTATGAACTAGTAGCCCCGGATTCCGAGGAGAGAGTTTGTTTTCCGCCTTTAGATGGTTCCGAGAAGCTCTTCTTTTATGCTTATGATTGTTTTTTCTCTAAGCTGAGTGTCCGACTTCCTTTTACCGACCTGGAGTCCGAGGTGTTGTGGTCATGTAACCTTGCCCCTACGCAGATCCATCCAAATTCTTGGGCATTTTTAAAGCTGTTTCAGCTTTTGTGTCAGTTTTTGGGCGTCGCTCCCTCTATTTCTCTTTTTTCCTATTTGTTTGTGTTGACGAAGCCGGGGTCGGGTGGAGGGAAGGTGTCTTGGGTCTCTTTTAGAGCTAACCAGGGAAGGAAGTTTTGTACCCTTTATGATGAGTCCTTTCATGATTTCAAGAACTTTTATTTCAAGGTCCGGGCTACTGGAGACGTCCGACCTTTCTTTCTGGATGAGAGTGGGGAGCCTTCTTTTCCTCTTTGTTGGCAGGAGAATGTAGTGTCTGCTAAGTATACTTTTGAGAGTCTAGATGAGGTTGAGCAGGCTTTTGTGGGTGTGGTGAGCAGTTTATGGGGTCGGGCACCTCACTTGGATACGAAGAAAATGTTGGGGGATCCAAGCCTTCTCCGTTCCGAGTTAGGTAGTTTCTCGACCTCTCCGAGATTCTTCTTTTTCAATATTGTTGTTTTGCTTGTTTTTGGTTGAATTTCTGTTGTGGTAATCCTTTTCTTTATATTTCTGCAGAGATGTCTTCTCAGGCGGATTCCATGAAGTTTCTTCGTCGGACGAAGAAGTCTGTGGCTGCTCGAAATATCGAGGCTGAGGCTTCTGCTCGATCTTCTCCGCAGAAGACTACCGTGGGTGTTCAGACTCGGTCGAAGACTATTCCGACTCCCCAGTTCCGAGCTATAAATCAAGACCCTCCGACCTCCGGGCCTGCTACCTCTTCTCCTCCCCTGTTCTCGGGTCCTCCTCCCAAGAAGCAGAAGACCTCTCAAGAGCTAGCGGGTTTTAACGATAAGGATTTCGATGCTCTTGGTTGGATCGAACAGCATATTCTCCCTCAGACTTTTATCTCTACTGATGACGTGTCTATGGAGCTTCATTTTCAGTATATGGCGCGGAGTTGTGTTCGGATGGCCAGTCTTCATGCTGCTATTGCCCGGGAGTTCAAGAAATCCCCCATTGGCGCGACCAGCTCCCGACTTGAGAAGGCTCAGTCCGAGTTCGAGAAGATTAGTGAGCTGAAGGCTGCTAGGATTACGGAGCTGGAGGCCTCTTTGGAGAATGAGAAAGCTAAAGCTACCGCGGCTGTGGCGGCAGCGAAAGCGTCCGAGGAGATGGCGAAGGCGGCGACGGAGAATTATACTCGGATATATGCCGAGCTTGTGGAGACAAGGGAGAAGTTGCAATCTGCTCAGGATGATTTTTACGAGCTGGAAGGCCATGTGGCTAAGGGTATGGATGCTATGTTCGAGAATTTGAAGGCTCAGGTCCGGGTTCTTGCTCCTGACCTGGATCTGAGCTTATTTAGCACGGATAACGTTGTTGTGGAGGGAAAGATTGTTCCTGCTCCCAATGAGGATGAGGTTCCGGTGTCCGATCCCAAGGTTCCGGTGTCCGACCTTAAGGTTCCGGTTGCGGACCCGACTTCACCTTTGGTCGGGGATGGATCTGGTGTGGAGGTTTCAAGCCGGGATGACGGTGCCGTTGATGCAGTCCCGATTTCTATGTTTCCTCCGCAGTCTTCTGTTGATGCAGAGTCCGGAAAGGACCTTGATCCTCTGTAATCTTTTATTTTTGGTTTTTTGCCCGGCCTGTGGGCTCTTTTGCTTTCGGATGGTTTCTGTGAACGCTTTGGTTACCTTTTTTGCTTTTAGCTACTTGTAGTAACTTTTAGCTTTATGGTGTTTTATTCGCGTTTTCACTTTTTGTTCCGCTTTTATGCTTTTTTAGTTGTTTTTTGGATAACAACTTTTTTAGCTAGCGCTTTGAAACTTTGTTTTGCCTCTTCCTTTGATTTCGTTTTTTCGCTTGTACTTTTTAGTTGTTCTTGTATAGCAACTTTTAGTAAGCGTTTTCGAAATCTTGGCTTTTGCCGCTTTAAGGCTTCTGTCTTGGATCCGGGTTTTTCCTCGGACCTCGGGTGTTCGAGTACTGCCCTTTGTTGGGTCCGACCTTGTCGTTGGTCGGCCTTTTAAGTTATTTTTGTAATCTCTTTTTATTTGGCTATTTGAACCTTTTCAGAGTTACTTTATAACTTCTCACATTAATTTGAACCTCGTCGCTTTATCTTTGCCGACCTTGTGCGGTCTTTTTGGCAAATGATTTTTTGCGTTTTGCCGAGCATAAATTAATGCGCCTTGGCGGGGTACTTTGATTTGTTTCATCATGAGGAAGAAGAAAAGAAAATAGAGAAATTTGATTAGTATAAAAAAAAAAAGAAAGAATATTTACAGAGTGTTTTACCCTTGACTAGGTCGGGTGCCTTACTTGACCGGGTGTCTCATTAAAAAACCCTTGTAGGGAAAAAGAGTACACCTCGGGTCAAATTTTTCTAGCTGTAGTACCGTCTTAGATTACAGGCGTGCCAGGCTCTGGGCAGCTCATTGCCTTCTAGGTCGGATATCTTGTAATAGCCTGTTCCTAAGACTTCTGTTACTTTGTAGGGTCCTTTCCAATTTGCAGCCAGCTTTCCTTCTCCCGATTTTTGTGTTCCGATGTCATTTCGGATTAGAATTAGGTCGTGAGTGGAGAAGCTTCGTTTTATTACTTTCTGATTGTATCTGAGGGCCGTTCGCCGTTTTAAGGCTTCTTCTCGGATCCGGGCTCTTTCTCGGACCTCGGGGAGGAAGTCGAGTTCTTCCTTTTGTGCATGCTGGTTACCTTCTTCGTTGTAGAAGATGACTCTGGGTGACCCTTCATCTACTTCGATAGGAATCATTGCCTCCATCCCGTAAGCTAGTCGAAACGGCGATTCTCCCGTTGTAGAGTGTGGAGTTGTCCGATATGCCCATAGCACCTGGGGGAGCTCTTCGGCCCATGCCCCTTTGGCCTCTTGGAGTCTCCGTTTTAACCCGGCTAAGATGACTTTATTTGCAGCCTCTGCTTGTCCATTGGCTTGTGGGTGCTCGACTGAGGTGAATTGCTGTTTGATTTTTAGTTCGGCCACCAAGTTCTGAAAACTTGTGTCCGTGAACTGTGTTCCATTGTCTGTTGTGATGGAGTAGGGGACTCCGAACCTTGTGACAATATTTTTGTATAGGAATTTGCGACTTTTCTGAGCCGTAATGGTGGCTAAGGGTTCAGCTTCGATCCACTTTGTGAAGTAGTCGACCCCTACTATGAGGTATTTGACTTGCCCCGGTCCTTGGGGAAACGGGCCGAGTAGGTCAAGTCCCCATTTTGCGAAGGGCCATGGTGCGGTGATGCTGATAAGGTCTTCGGGTGGTGCCTTGTGAAAATTGGCGTGTTTTTGGCAGGGGGGGCATATTTTCACAAATTCCGTTGCGTCTCTTTGCAAGGTCGGCCAGTAGAATCCGGCTCGGACTACTTTTTTGGATAATGCCCGAGCTCCGAGATGGTTCCCACACATGCCTCCGTGGATTTCTTCGAGGACGCCCTTTGTTTCTGAGGTCGGGACGCACCTAAGGAGGGGGTTTGCGAATCCTCTTCTGTATAATACGTCGTGAATTAGTGTATAATTCTGAGCGTCTTTCGTGAGTCTTTTAGCTTCTTTTCTTTCGGCGGGGAGAGTTCCCGACTTCAGGTAGCTGAGTATGGGGGTCATCCATCCTTGCTGTTGGTCGGATATATTTAGCGTTTCTTCCTCTCTTGCCACGGAGGGAGATTGTAAGGTTTCCTGGAGGAGACTTCTGTTGTTACCTCCGGGCTTGGTGCTGGCGAGCTTTGAGAGGGCGTCTGCTCGGGCGTTTTGTTCCCGAGGTATGTGCTAGATCTGTATCTCTGGAAAGTGGCGTAGTTGTGCCTGTGTTTGGTCGAGGTATTTTTTCATAGTTGGGTCTTTGGCCTGGTAGCTTCCATTCACTTGTGATGTGATGACCTGGGAGTCGCTGAAGATCGTGATTTTCTGGGCTCCGACCTCTTCGGCTAGCTTTAGACCTGCTAGTAGGGCCTCGTATTCGGCTTGGTTGTTCGAGGCCTGGAACTCGAATTTTAGGGATAATTCTATCTGCGTTCCTTGGTCGCTTTCGAGTATAACCCCGGCTCCGCTTCCAGTTTTGTTTGAGGACCCGTCGACATATAGGTTCCATGAGAGTGGGGTTCCAGGGGTCTCAGTGTATTCTGCGATGAAGTCGGCTAGATACTGAGATTTTATGGCAGTCCGGGCTTCATAGTGGAGGTCGAACTCGGACAGTTCCACCGCCCATTGCAGTATTCGTCCTGCCAGGTCTGTCTTTTGGAGGATGTGTCTCATGGGTTGGTTTGTCCGGACTTTGATGGTGTGGGCTTGAAAGTAGGGACGGAGCCTCCGAGCTGTGAATACTAGGGCGTAGGCGAATTTTTCTATCTTCTGGTAGTTTAATTCGGCCCCTTGTAGTGCCTTGCTTACAAAGTATATGGGGTGTTGTCCTTGGTCATTTTCTCGTATTAATGCTGAAGCGACTGCTCGATGTTCGACCGAGAGGTATAGTACGAGTTCTTCTCCTTTTAGAGGTCGGGTTAGGATTGGTGGCTGCCCGAGGAATTCCTTGAATTCTTGAAAGGCTTTTTCACACTCCGGGGTCCATGAGAAAGGTTTCCCTTTCTTTAGGAGTGAGTAGAGAGGTAGTGACTTTATTGCAGATCCTGCCAAGAATCTTGATTGGGCGGCTAGCCTTCCATTCAGTTGTTGTACTTCTTTGACACACGTCGGGCTCTTCATATTGAGTATCGCTTGGCATTTGTCCGGGTTCGCTTCGATGCCCCTTTGAGTCAACATGAAGCCCAAGAACTTTCCAGCTTCTGCGGCGAAGGTGCACTTTGTCGGGTTAAGTCTCATGTTGTGTTTTCTGAGGGTGCCGAAGACGCTGGTGAGGTCGGTCAGCAAGTTTCTGTCTTCTTGTGTTTTTACTAGCATGTCGTCGACGTACACCTCTAGCTGTAGCCCGATGTGCTCTGAGAACACTTTGTTCATTAGCCTCTGGTAGGTTGCCCCTGCGTTCTTCAGTCCGAAGGGCATTACTACGTAGCAGTAGTTTGCCCTTGGGGTTATGAACGAGGTCTTTTCTTGGTCGGGTCCGTACATCGGGATTTGATTGTACCCTGAGTATGCGTCCATGAAGGAGAGATATCTGTAACCTGAGGCTGCGTCTACTAAGGCGTCGATGTTTGGTAGTGGATATGGGTCTTTGGGGCAGGCTTTGTTGAGGTCTGTGTAATCGACACACATCCTCCATTTTCCGTTGGGCTTTTTTACCAGGACCACGTTTGCGAGCCATAGGGGGTACTTTACTTCCCTAATGAACCCTGCATCTAGTAGTGCTTGTACTTGTTCTTCTATTGCTTGCATGCGCTCGGGTCCGAGCTTCCGACGTCTTTGTTGGACAGGTCGGGATCCCGGGTAAACTGATAGTTTATGGCACATCAGGTCGGGGCTTATGCCTGGCATGTCGGAGGCTTTCCAGGCGAAGAGGTCGGAATTCTCCTTTAAGAGGTTTATGAGTTCCTCTTTTAGGCCCGTTTTGAGGTTTGCTCCTATGTTTGTTATTTTTTCAGGTGTGTTCCCAATCTGGACTTTTTCGGTTTCTCCCTCTGGTTGTGGCCGAAGATCTTCTCGGGCTTGAACTCGTCCGAGTTCTATTGTGTTGACCTCCTTCCCTTTTAGGCTCAGGCTTTCGTTGTAGCATCGCCGAGCTAATTTTTGGTCGCCTTTTAGGGTAGCGATTCCCTTTGCAGTAGGGAATTTCATACAGAGGTGTGAGGTCGAGACTATGGCTGCCAGTCTGTTTAGGGTTGGTCGCCCAATGAGGGCATTGTATGCTGAAGTGACGTCGACTATAATGTAGTCGATGCTTAACGTTTTGGATTGCTCGCCTCTTCCAAAGGTAGTGTGTAGCGAGATGTATCCTAAGGGATGGATCGGGGTGTCCCCTAGCCCAAATAAGTCGGTGGGGTAGGCCTTTAGCTCTTTCTCTTCAAGTCCGAGCTTGTCGAAGGCCGCTTTGAACAGGATGTCTGCTGAGCTTCCCTGGTCAATCAGGGTTCGATGTAAGTTGGCGTTTGCTAGGATAATGGTGATTACCATTGGATCGTCGTGCCCGGGTATTATCCCTTGAGCATCTTCTCGGGTAAATGAGATAGTAGGTAATTCGGGCAGGGGGCTGTCCTCTCGGACGTGATAGACTTCTTTGAGGTGTCTTTTTCGCGAGGATCTGGATGTTCCTCCGCCTGCAAAACCTCCATTTATCATGTGAACGTGTCTTTCAGGGGTTCACAGGGTTGGTTCGGCCCGATCTTCGTTATCTCCCCGCCTCCTCTTCCTGGTCTCTTCTCCTTTCTCTGCTATGTATCTGTCGAGTTTTCCTTCTCTGGCCAGCTTTTCTATAACGTTTTTTAGGTCGTAGCAGTCGTTAGTAGAATGACCGTAGAGCTTGTGATATTCACAGTATTCGGACCGATCTCTCCCCGCTCTCTTGTGTTTTAGAGGTCGGGGCGGTGGAATTTTTTCGGTGTGGCATACTTCTCTGTAGACGTCTACCAGGGAGACTCGGAGGGGGGTGTAGTTGTGGTACTTCCGTGGCTTGTCCGAGTTGGGTTCTTCTTTCTTCTTCTGTTCCCGATCTCGATCTCGGAGTGGGTAGGTTGATTCCTTCCTAGAAGAGTCTCTTAACTGGGAGGTTTCCTCCATGTTGATGTATTTTTCTGCTCGCTCCTGCACCTCGTATAGGGAGGTCGGGTATCATTTGGATAGGGATTGGCTAAACGGTCCTTCTTTTAGGCCGTTTGCTAGTCCCATGATGGCTGCTTCAGTGGGCAAGTGTTGTATGTCCAGGCAGGCTTTGTTGAATCGCTCCATGTATTCTCGGAGAGTTTCTTGGTTACCTTGCTTGATCCCGAGTAGACTGGGGGCACGTTTTGTCTTGTCCTTTTGAATAGAGAACCTTGTTAGGAATTTTTTGGTTAGGTCTTCGAAGCTGGTGATTGATCTTGGTGGCAGGCTGTCGAACCACTTCATGGCTGACTTAGTGAGAGTGGTGGGGAAGGCTTTGCACCGAATCGCGTCGGAGGCGTCGACTAGGTACATTCTGCTTCTGAAGTTGCTGAGGTGGTGACTTGGGTCGGTGGTGCCATCGTAGAGATCCATGTCGGGTGGTTTGAAGTTTCGCGGTACTTTCTCCTTCATGATCTCTCGCGTGAAGGGATCATGGTTGCCTTCGGGGGTGGTGCCGCGTTCTGTTCGGTCTTTTAGGTTGGCCTCTATTTTCCGCAGTTTTTCTTCTAATTCTCTGCGCTTGCGAGCCTCCCTTCTCAGATCTTGTTCAGTTTCTTTTTGCTTTTTTATGTCCTCTTCGAGTTGTTTCAGTCGGTTTTGTTGTGCCCGGACTGCTTCTAGAATTTCTGAGTTCTTTTCTTTTTCGGGATTTTGTGGATCCTTGTTTGGGAGTGATGTCTTTGGGCGATTCTGTTTGTTTCCTCCTGGAGTGCGTGGTGATAGAGGGCTGTCCGGTCGTTCTCCGGTGTCAACTTCCTCCTCTTGTTCTGATGCAGCGTGGTCATTGTTGAGAGGGTCGTCCGCCATGGTAAAGGGATGACTTCCAGGTCCCCGGCAACGGCGCCAATGTTCCGGGGGTTACCTGAAACGTGTAGCTCGGTCGTCTGGAGATGCCCGAGGTGGGGGTCAGGGACCCGAGTTTGATGTGTTGGCGGCTGGTGGTTGTACCTGCAATGACACTCCGATGCTTAAGTTAGCATGGGTCCAAGCAGATATGTGTAGAATGTGGAATGTGTGTCATACCTGGGTGCTCCAGTGTATTTATAGTAGTTGGTCGTGATCTTCCCTGGATAAGATATTCTTATCTTATCTTATCTTTTGGGAGTTTTTACCTCTATCTTTGCGGAACCGCCTTTCCTAGGCTTTTTCGGCCTTTAGGTTTTGGGCTTCGTTCCTTTTGATGGGCCTTCTTAGCTTTATTTGTCCGAGGTCCGACCTTAGGCGTGGGCCTTGGGACGAGGTCGGACCTTTCATGGATTTTGCCGAGTTGGAGGAGCTCGGTCAGGGTATGAACAAGGGTTATCTAACTCAGCACATTCATCATGTTCTTGGGTACGAATGAATATCTTGGAATAAGAATAAGAGAGGAATTGAATAAAAGAAAGTAGAAATTCATTAATACTTGAGGTACAGCAGAGCTCCACACCCTTAATCTATGGTGTGCAGAAACTCCACCGTTGAAAATACATATGTAAAAGAGGTTCAGGCATGGCCGAATGGCCAGCCCTCTCCATGATCAAGTGACCGAATATTCAAGGAGATTAAACTGTCAAAAGATGTCTAATACAATAGATAAATGTCCTATATATACTAGACTAGCTACTAGGGTTTACATGAGTAAGTAATTGATGCATAAATCCACTTCCGGGGCCCACTTGGTGTATGTTTGGGCTGAGCTTGATCAATCCACGAGCTGAGGCTTTTCTTGGAGTTGAACTTCGAGTTATGACGTGTTTTGGGCGTTCAATTCCGGATCATGACGTTTTTCTGGCGTTTAACTCCAGACAGCAGCATGTACTTGGCGTTCAACGCCAAGTTACGTCGTCATTCTTCGAATAAAGTATGGACTATTATATATTGATGGAAAGCCCTGGATGTCTAATTTCCAACGCCGTTGAGAGCGCGCCATTTGGAGTTCTGTAGCTCCAGAAAATCCATTTTGAGTGCAGGGAGGTCAGAATCCAACAGCATCAGCAGTCCTTTTGTCAGCCTTTTTCAGAGTTTTGCTCAAATCCCTCAATTTCAGTCAGAATTTACCTGAAATCATAGAAAAACACACAAACTCATAGTAAAGTCCAGAAATGTGAATTTAACATAAAAACTAGTGAAAACATCCCTAAAAGTAGCTTGAACTTACTAAAAACTACCTAAAAACAATGCCAAAAAGCGTATAAATTATCCGCTCATCACAACACCAAACTTAAATTGTTGCTTGTCCCCAAGCAACTGAAAATCAAATAGGATAAAAAGAAGAAAATATACTATAAATTCAGAAATATCAATGAATATTAATTATAATTAAATGAGCGGGACTTGTAGCTTTTTGCTTCTGAACAGTTTTGGCATCTCACTTTTTCCTTTGAAGTTTATGAATGATTGGCTTCTCTAGGAACTTAGAATTTTGGATTGTGTTATTGAATTTCCTAATTTAAGCATGTTGATTCTTGAACACAGCTACTTATGAGTCTTGGCCGTGGCCCTAAGCACTTTGTTTTCCAGTATTACCACCAGATACATAAATGCCACAGACACATAACTGGGTGAACCTTTTCAGATTGTGACTCAGCTTTGCTAGAGTCCCCAGTTAGTGGTGTCCAGAGCTCTTAAGCACACTCTTTTGCCTTGGATCACGACTTTAACCACTTAGTCTCAAGCTTTTCACTTGGACCTTCATGACACAAGCACATGGTTAGGGACAGCTTGATTTAGCCGCTTAGGCCCGGATTTTATTTCCTTAGGCCCTCCTATCCATTGATGCTCAAAGCCTTGGATCCCTTTTACCCTTGCCTTTTGGTTTTAAGGGCTTATTGGCTTTTTCTACTGCTCTTTCTTTTTTTTTTCTATTTTTTTCGCCATTTTTTTTTCGCAAGCTTTTGCTATTCACTGCTTTTTCTTGCTTCAAGAATCAATTTCATGATTTTTCAGATCCTCAATAACATTTCTCTTTGTTCATCATTCTTTCAAGAGCCAACAATTTTAACATTCATAAACAACAAGATCAAAAGACATATGCACTGTTCAAGCATTCATTCAGAAAACAAAAAGTATTGTCACCACATCAATATAATTAAACTAAATTCAAGAGCTATTTTCGAAATTTATGTATTTCTTGTTCTTTTGAATTAAAACATTTTTCTTTTAAGAGAGGTGAAGGATTAATGGAATTTGTTCATAGCTTTAAGGCATGGTTACATACTAATGATCATGAAATAAAGACACAAAAACATAGATAAACACAATAATTAAAAACCGAAAACAGAAAGAAATAAAGAACAAGGAATGAATCCACCTTTAGTGGCGTCTTCTTCTTGAAGGACCAATGATGTTCTTCAACTCTTCTATGTCCCTTCCTTGCCTTTGTTGTTCCTCCCTCATTGCTCTTTGATCTTCTCTTATTTCTTGGAGAATGATGGAGTGTTCATGATGTTCCACCCTTAGTTGTTCAACATTATGGCTCAAATCTTCTAAGGAGGTGTTGAGTTGCTCCCAATAGTTGTTGGGAGGAAAGTGCATTCCTTGAGGCATTTGTTGATGATGAACTTCCTCATGTTCTTCTTGAGGGCCGTGAGGAGCTTCTCTTGTTTGCTCCATCCTTTTCTTGGTGATGGGCTTGTCTTCTTCAATGGAGACATCTCCATCTATGATGACTCCAGCTGAGTAACATAGATGGCATATAAGGTGGGGGAAGGCTAGCCGTGCCATGTGTGAAGGCTTGACAGCTATTTTGTAGAGTTCATTGGAGATGACTTCATGAACTTCCACTTCCTCTCCAATCATGATGCTATGAATCATGATGACCCGATCCATAGTAACTTCAGATCGGTTGCTTGTAGGGATGATGGATCTTTGGATGAACTCCAACCATCCTCTAGCTACAGGCTTGAGGTCCAGTCTTCTTAGTTGGACTGGCTTGCCTTTGGAGTCTATTCTCCATTGGGCGCCTTCCACACAAATGTCCATTAGGACTTGGTCCAACCTTTGATTAAAGTTGACCCTTCTTGTGTAGGGGCGTTCATCACCTTGCATCATGGGTAAGTGAAACGCCAACCTCACATTTTCCGGACTGAAATCTAAGTATTTCCCCCGAACCATTGTGATGTAGTTCTTTGGATTCGGGTTCATACTTTGATCATGGTTCCTAGTGATCCATGCATTGGCATAGAACTCTTGAACCATCAATATTCCAACTTGTTGCATGGGGTTGGTTATGACTTCCCAACCTCTTCTTTGGATTTCATGTCGGATTTCCGGATACTCATTCTTTTTGAGCTTGAAAGGGACCTCAGGGATCACCTTCTTCTTTGCCACAACATCATAGAAGTGGTCTTGGTGGCTTTTGGAGATGAATCTCTCCTTCTCCCATGACTCGGAGGTGGAAGCTTTTGCCTTCCCTTTCCCTTTTCTAGAGGATACTCCGGCCTTAGGTGCCATTGGTAATGGAAAAACAAAAAGCTTAAGCTTTTACCACACCAAACTTAAAATTTTTGCTCGTCCTCAAGCAAGAAAGAAAAGAAAAGTAGAAGAAGAAGAAGAGAATATGGTAGAGAGGGAGAGAAGTAGGTTCGGCTATATGGGAGAAGAGGGGGTTTGTGTTGTGTGAAAATGAAGAAGAAAGGAAGGTTATTTATAGGGAGAGGGAGGGTGGGAGTTCGGCCATTTTGGGTGGGAATGGGTGGGAAATTGAATTTGAATTTTATGAGGGTAGGTGAGGTTTATGGGGAAGGGGAGGTTGATGTGAATGGTGAATGGGGTAATTGGGAGAGGACTTGAGGTGATTGGTGAAGGTTTTTGGGAAGTGTGATATGGGGAAGAGTGAAATGAGATTTGGATTAGGAGAGTGTGATGAGGATTAAAAGGTAAGGTGGGAATATGGTAGGTGGGGATCCTGTGGGGGCCACAGATCCTGAGGTGAGGATCCTGTGGGGTCCACAGATCCTGAGGTGAAAACAAATACCATTCCTTCACCATATAGGCATGTAAATTGCCTTCATGCATCATTCTGGCGTTCAAACGCCCATTGGTACATGTTCTGGGCGTTCAACGCCCATGTAATGCATGTTTCTGGCGTTGAACGCCAGTTTCATGCTTGTTCCTGGCGTTCAGCGCCAGTTTGTCCTCTCTGTGCACCATCCTGGCGTTTAACGCCAGGTTGTTGCTTGTTTTGGGCGTTCAGCGCCAGAATGGTGCTCTGTTCTGGCGTTGAACGCCGGCCAGATGCACCTTACTGGCGTTGAACGCCAGTCTGCGCTACCTCCAGGGTGAAAAATTTTTTCTTTTGTTTTTGACTCTGTTTTTAATTTTTTTGATTTTTTTCGTGACTCCTCATGATCATGTACCTAATAAAATACAAAAATAACAAAGAAACAAAATAAAATAAAATTAGATAAATAAAATTGGGTTGCCTCCCAACAAGCGCTTCTTTAATGTCAATAGCTTGACAATGGCTCTCATGGAGCCACATGGTGATCAGGTCAATTTAGTGTGTAGTCCCAACACCAAACTTAGAGTTTGGATATGGGGTTTGAACACCAAACTTAGAGTTTGGTTGTGGCCTCACAACACCAAACTTAGAGTTTGACTGTGTGGGCTCTTCTTGACTCTGAACTGAGAGAAGCTCTTCATGCTTACTCTCTTTTGTCACAGAGGGATGGCCATGTGCCTGAAACACAAGGTAGTCCCCATTCAATTGAAGGACTAACTCACCTCTGTTGACATCTATCACAGCTCCTGCTGTGGCTAGGAAAGGTCTTCCTAGGATGATGCATTCATCATCTTCCTTCCTAGTGTCTAGGATTATGAAATCAGTAGGGATGTAAAGGCCTTCAACCCTTACTAGCACGTCCTCCACTATTCCATAAGCTTGTCTTATGGACTTATCTGCCAATTGTAATGAGAATAAGGCAGGTTGTACCTCAATGATCCCCAGCTTCTCCATTACAGAGAGTGGCATAAGATTTATCCCTGACCCAAGATCACATAGAGCTTTTTCAAAGCTCATGGTGCCAATGGTGCAAGGTATTAAGAATTTGCCAGGATCTTGTTTCTTTTGAGGTAGAGTTCTCTGAATCCAAGTATCTAGTTCACTAATGAGCAAGGGAGGTTCACTTTCCCAAGTCTCATTACCAAACAGCTTGGCATTCAGCTTCATGATAGCTCCTAAGTATTGAGCAACTTGCTCTCCAGTCACATCTTCATTCTCTTCAGAGGATGAATATTCTTCAGAGCTCATGAATGGCAGAAGGAAATTTAAAGGAATCTCTATGGTCTCTAGATGAGCCTTAGATTCCTCTGGATCCTTAATAGGAAACTCCTTCTTGCTTGAGGGACGTCCCAGGAGGTCTTCCTCACTAGGATTTTCGTCCTTCTCCTCCCTGGTGCATTCGGCCACTTTGACCAAATCAATGGCCTTGCACTCTCCTTTTGGATTCTCTTCTGTATTGCTTGGGAGAATACTGGGAGGAGTTTCAATTACTTTCTTACTCAGCTGGCCCACTTGTGCCTCCAGATTTCTAATGGAGGATCTTGTTTCATTCATGAAACTAAAAGTGGCCTTTGACAGATCAGAGACTATATTGGCTAAATTAGAATTATTTTGTTCAGAATTTTCTGTCTGTTGCTGAGAAGATGATGGATATGGCTTGCTATTGCCTAGCCTATTACGTCCACCATTGTTAAAGCCTTGTTGAGGCTTTTGTTGATCCTTCCATGAGAAATTTAGATGATTTCTCCATGATGAGTTATAGGTGTTTCCATAAGGTTCACCCATGTAATTAACCTCTGCCATGGCAGGTGTTCATACCCTGACCGGGCTCCTCCAAACTCGGTCAATTCATAAAAGGTCCGACCTCGTCCTAAGACTCACGCCTAAAGGTCGGACCTCAGACATTAAAGCAAGGAAGACCCATCAGAAGGAGCGCAACCCAAAACCTAAAGGCCGAAAAGGCCTAGAAGAGGCGGTTCCGCAAAGATAGGGATAAAACTCCCAAAAGATAAGATAAGATAAGAATATCTTATCCAGGGAAGATCACGGCCAACTACTATAAATACACTGGAGCACCCAGGTATGGCATTCATTCCACATTCTACACATATCTGCTTGGACCCATGCTAACTTAAGCATCGGAGTGTCATTGCAGGTACAACCACCAACCACTCTACATATCAAGCTCGGGTCCCTGACCCCCACCTCGGGCCTCTCCAGACGACCGAGCTGCACGTTTCAGGTAACCCCCGGAACATTGGCGCCGTTGCCGGGGACCTGGAAGTCATCCCTCTATCATGACGGACGACCCTCTCAACAATGACCACGCCGCATCTGAACAAGAGGACGAGATTGACACCGGAGAACGACCGGACAGCCCTCTATCACCACGCACTCCAGGAGGAAACAAACAGAATCGCCCAAAGACATCACTCCCAAACAAAGATCCACAAAATTCCAAAAAAGAGAAGAACTCGGAGATTCTAGAAACAGTCCGGGCACAACAAGATCGACTAAAACAACTCGAAAAGGACATAAAGAAGCAGAAAGAAACTGAACAAGATCTGAGAAGGGTGGCTCGCAAGCGCAGAGAATTAGAAGAAAAACTACGGAAAATATAGGCCAACCTGAAAGACCGGACAGAGCGCGGCACCACCCCCGAAGGCAACCATGATCCCTTCACGCGAGAGATCATGAAGGAGAAGGTGCCGCGAAACTTCAAACCACCCGACATGGATCTCTACGATGGCACCACCGATCCAAGTCACCACCTCAGCAACTTCAGAAGCAGAATGTACCTAGTCGACGCCTCCGACGCGATTCGATGCAAAGCCTTCCCCACCACTCTCACCAAGTCAGCCATGAAGTGGTTCGACAACCTGCCACCAAGATCAATCACCAGCTTCGAAGACCTAACCAGAAAATTCCTAACAAGGTTCTCTATTCAAAAGGACAAGATAAAACATGCCCCCAGTCTACTCGGGATCAAGCAAGGTAACCAAGAAACTCTCCGAGAATACATGGAGCGATTCAACAAAGCTTGCCTGGATATACAACACTTACCCACTGAAGCAGCCATCATGGGACTAGCAAACGGCCTAAAAGAGGGACCGTTTAGCCAATCCCTATCCAAACGCTACCCGACCTCCCTATACGAGGTGCAGGAGCGGGCAGAAAAATATATCAACATGGAGGAAACCTCCCAGCTAAGAGACTCTTCTAGGAAGGAATCAACCTACCCACTCCGAGATCGGGATCGGGAACAGAAGAAAAAAGAAGACCCCAACTCGGACAAGCCATGGAAGTACCACAACTACACCCCCCTCAGAGTCTCCCTGGTAGACGTCTACAGAGAAGTATGCCACACCGAAAAGATCCCACCGCCCCGACCGCTAAAACACAAGAGAGCGGGAAGAGATCGGTCCGAATACTGTGAATATCACAAGCTCTACGGTCATTCTACCAACGACTGCTACGATCTAAAAAATGTTATAGAAAAGCTGGCCAGAGAAGGAAAACTCGACAGATACACAGCAGAGAAAAGAGAAGAGACCAGGAAGAGAAGACGGGAAGATAACGAAGGTCGGGCCGAACAAACCCCGCGAACCCCTGAAAGACACATTCACATGATAAATGGAGGTTTTGCAGGCGGAGGAACATCCAGATCCTCGCGAAAAAGACACCTCAAAGAAGTCTATCATGTCCGAGAAGACAGCCCCCTGCCCGAGTTACCTACTATCTCATTTACCCGAGAAGATGCTCAAGGGATAATTCCCGGGCACGACGATCCAATGGTAGTCACCATTATCCTAGCAAACGCCAACTTACACCGAACCCTGATTGACCAGGGAAGCTCAGCAGATATCCTGTTCAAAACGGCATTCGACAAGCTCGGGCTTGAAGAAAAAGAACTAAAGGCCTATCCCACCGACCTATTTGGGCTAGGGGATACCCCGATCCATCCCTTAGGATACATCCCGCTACACACTACCTTTGGAAGAGGCGAGCAATCTAAAACATTAAGCATCGACTACATTATAGTCGACGTCACTTCGGCATACAATGCCCTCATTGGGCGACCAACCCTAAACAGACTGGCAGCTATAGTCTCCACCCCACACCTCTGTATGAAGTTCCCTACCGCAAAAGGAATCGCTACCCTAAAAGGCGACCAAAAACTAGCGCGGCGATGCTACAACGAAAGCCTGAGCCTAAAAGGGAAGGAGGTCAACACGATAGAACTCGGACGAGTGCAGTCCCGAGAAGATCTTCGACCACAACCAGAGGGAGAGACCGAAAAAGTCCAGATTGGGAACACACCTGGAAAAATAACAAACATAGGAGCGAACCTCAGAACGGGCCTAAAAGAGGAACTCATAACCCTCTTAAAGGAGAATTCCGACCTCCTCGCCTGGAAAGCCTCCGACATGCCAGGCATAAGCCCCGACCTGATGTGCCATAAGCTATCAGTTTACCCGGGATCCCGACCTGTCCAACAAAGACGCCGGAAGCTCGGACCCGAGCGCATGCAAGCGATAGAAGAACAAGTACAAGCACTACTAGATGCAGGGTTCATTAGGGAAGTAAAATACCCCCTATGGCTTGCAAACGTGGTCCTGGTAAAGAAGCCCAACGGAAAGTGGAGGATGTGCGTCGATTACACAGACCTCAACAAAGCCTGCCCCAAAGACCCATATCCACTACCAAACATCGACACCTTAGTAGACGCAGCCTCAGGCTACAGATATCTCTCCTTCATGGACGCATACTCGGGATACAATCAAATCCCGATGTACGGACCCGACCAAGAAAAAACCTCGTTCATAACCCCAAGGGCAAACTACTGCTACGTAGTAATGCCCTTTGGGCTGAAGAACGCAGGGGCAACTTACCAGAGGCTAATGAACAAAGTGTTCTCAGAGCACATCAGACTACAGCTAGAGGTGTACGTCGACGACATGCTGGTAAAGACACAAGAAGACAGAAACTTGCTGACCGACCTCGCCAGCGTCTTCGGCACCCTCAGAAAACACAACATGAGACTTAACCCGACAAAGTGCACCTTCGCCGCAGAAGCCGGAAAGTTCTTAGGCTTCATGCTGACTCAAAGGGGCATCGAAGCGAACCCGGATAAATGCCAAGCAATACTCAATATGAAGAGCCCGACGTGTGTCAAAGAAGTACAACAACTGAATGGAAGGCTAGCCGCCCTATCAAGATTCTTGGCAGGATCAGCGATAAAATCACTACCTCTCTACTCGCTCCTAAAGAAAGGGAAACCCTTCTCATGGACCCCGGAGTGCGAAAAAGCCTTCCAAGAATTCAAGGAATTCCTCGGGCAGCCACCAATCCTAACCCGACCTTTAAAAGGAGAAGAACTCGTACTATACCTCTCGGTTGGAAATCGAGCAGTCGCCTCAGCGTTAATACGCGAAAATGACCGAGGACAACACCCCATATACTTTGTAAGCAAGGCACTACAAGGGGCCGAATTAAACTATCAGAAGATAGAAAAATTCGCCTACGCCCTAGTGTTCACAGCTCGGAGGCTCCGTCCCTACTTTCAAGCCCACACCATCAAAGTCCGGACAAACCAACCCATGAGACACATCCTGCAAAAAACGGACCTGGCAGGACGAATACTACAATGGGCGGTAGAACTGTCCGAGTTCGACCTCCACTATGAAGCCCGGACTGCCATAAAATCTCAGTATCTAGCCGACTTCATCGCGGAATACACTGAGACCCCTGGAACCCCACTCTCATGGAACCTGTATGTCGACGGGTCCTCAAACAAAACAGGAAGCGGAGCCGGGGTTATACTCGAAAGCGACCAAGGAACGCGGATAGAACTATCCCTAAAATTCGAGTTCCAGGCTTCGAACAACCAAGCCGAATACGAGGCCCTACTAGCAGGTCTAAAGCTAGCCGAAGAGGTCGGAGCCCAGAGAATCACGATCTTCAGCGACTCCCAGGTCGTCACGTCACAAGTAAATGGAAGCTACCAGGCCAAAGATCCAACTATGAAAAAATACCTGGACCAAACACAGGCACAATTACGCCACTTTTCAGAAATACAGATCCAGCACATACCTCGGGAACAAAACGCCCGAGCAGACGCCCTCTCAAAGCTCGCCAGCACCAAGCCCGGAGGTAACAACAGAAGTCTCCTTCAGGAAACCTTACAATCTTCCTCCGTGATAAGAGAGGAAGAAACGCTAAATATATCCAACCAACAGCAAGGATGGATGACCCCCATACTCAACTACCTGAAGTCGGGAACTCTCCCCACCGAAAGGAAGGAAGCTAAAAGACTCACGAAAGACGCTCAGAATTATACACTAATTCACGACGTATTATACAGAAGAGGATTCTCAAACCCCCTCCTTAGGTGCGTCCCGACCTCAGAAACAAAGAGCGTCCTCGAAGAAGTCCACGGAGGCATGTGTGGGAACCATCTCGGAGCTCGGGCATTATCCAAAAAAGTAGTCCGAGCCGGGTCCTACTGGCCGACCTTGCAAAGAGACGCAACGGAATTTGTGAAAATATGCCCCCCTGCCAAAAACACGCCAATTTTCACAAAGCACCACCCGAAGACCTTATCAGCGTCACCGCACCATGACCCTTCGCAAAATGGGGACTTGACCTACTCGGCCCGTTTCCCCAAGGACCGGGGCAAGTCAAGTACCTCATAGTAGGGGTCGACTACTTCACAAAGTGGATCGAAGCTGAACCCTTAGCCATCATTACGGCTCAGAAAAGTCGCAAATTCCTATACAAAAATATCGTCACAAGGTTCGGAGTCCCCCACTCCATCACAACAGACAATGGAACACAGTTCACGGACACAAGTTTTCAGAACTTGGTGGCCGAACTAAAAATCAAACAGCAATTTACCTCAGTCGAGCACCCACAAGCCAATGGACAAGCAGAGGCGGCAAATAAAGTCATCTTGACCGGGTTAAAACGGAGACTCCAGGAGGCCAAAGGGGCATGGGCCGAAGAGCTCCCCCAGGTGCTATGGGCATATCGGACAACTCCACACTCCACAACGGGAGAATCGCCATTCCGACTAGCTTATGGGATGGAGGCAATGATTCCTATCGAAATCGAGGAAGGGTCACCCAGAGTCATCTTCTATAACGAAGAAGGTAACCCGCAGGCACAAAAGGAAGAACTCGACCTCCTCCCCGAGGTCCGAGAAAGAGCCCGGATCCGAGAAGAAGCCTTAAAACGGCGAACGGCCCTCAGATACAATCAGAAAGTAATAAAACGAAGCTTCTCCACTCATGACCTAATTCTAATCCGAAATGACATCGGAACACAAAAGTCGGGAGAAGGAAAGCTAGCTGCAAATTGGAAAGGACCCTACAAAGTAACAGAAGTCTTAGGAACAGGCTATTACAAGATATCCGACCTAGAAGGCAATGAGCTGCCCAGGGCCTGGCACGCCTGTAATCTAAGACGGTACTACAGCTAGAAAAATTTGACCCGAGGTGTACTCTTTTTCCCTACAAGGGTTTTTTAATGAGACACCCGGTCAAGTAAGGCACCCAACCTAGTCAAGGGTAAACACTCTGTAAATATTCTTTCTTTTTTTTTATACTAATCAAATTTTTCTATTTTCTTTTGTTCTTCCTCGTGATGAAACAAATCCTAGAAAGTACCCCACCAAGGCGCATTAATTTATGCTCGACAAAACGCAAAAAATCATTTGCCAAAAAGACCGCACAAGGTCGGCAAAGATAAAGCGACGAGGTTCAAATTAATGTGAGAAGTTATAAACGCAACTCTGAAAGGCCAAATAAAAAAGCCAAATAAAAAGAGATTACAAAAATAACTTAAAAGGCCGACCAACGACAAAGTCGGACCCAACAAAGGGAGGTACTCGAACGCCCGAGGTCCGAGAAAAAGCCCGGACCCAAGAAAGAAGCCCTAAAACGGCGAAAGCCAAGATTTCGAAAACGCTTACTAAAAAGTTGCTATACAAAACAACTAAAAAGTACAAGCGAAAAAACGAAATCAAAGGAAAGGGTAAAGCAAAAGTTTCAAGCGCTAGCTAAAAAGTTGTTAACCAAAAACGACTAAAAAGCATAAAAGCGGAATAAAAGGTCAAAACGCGAACAAAACACCACATAATAAGCTAAAAAGTTACTACAAGTAGCTAAAAGCAGAAAGGTGTCCAAAGCGTTTACAAAAAACATCCAAAAAACAAAAAGAGCCCACAGGCCGGGCAAAAATCAAAGATCACAGAGGATCAAGGTCCTTTCCGGACTCCACATCAACAGAAGGCTGCGGAGGAAACATAGAAATCGGGACTGCATCGACAGCACCGTCATCCCGGTTTAAAACCTCCACACCAGATCCATCCCCAGCCAAAGGTGAAGTCGGGTTCGCAACTGGAACTTTGGGGTCGGACACCGGAACCTCATCCTCGTTGGGAGCAGGGACAATCTTTCCCTCCACAACAACGTTATCCGTACTAAATAAGCTCAGATCCAGATCAGGAGCAAGAACCAGGACCTGAGCCTTCAGATTTTCAAACATAGCATCCATCCCCTTGGCCACATTACCTTCTAGCTCGTAAAAATCATCCTGAGCAGACTGCAACCTCTCCTTCGTCTCCACAAGCTCGGCATATATCCGAGTATAATTCTCCGTCGCCGCCTTCGCCATCTCCTCAGATGCTTTCGCTGCCGCCACCGCCGCGGTAGCTTTAGCTTTCTCTTTCCCCAAAGAGGCCTCCAGCTCAGTAATCCTAGCAGCCTTCAGCTCACTAATCTTCTCGAACTCGGACTGAGCCTTCTCAAGTCGGGAGCTGGTCGCGCCAATGGGGGATTTCTTGAACTCCCGGGCAATAGCAGCATGAAGACTGGCCATCCGGACACAGCTCCGCGCCATATACTGAAAATGGTGCTCCATAGACACATCATCAGTAGAAATAAAAGTCTGAGGGAGAATATGCTGTTCAATCCAACCAAGAGCATCGAAATCCTTATCGTTAAAACCCGCAAGCTCTTGAGAGGTCTTCTGCTTCTTGGGAGAAGGACCCGAGAACGGAGGAGGAGAAGCGGTAGCAGGCCCAGAGGTCGGAGGATCTCGATTTATAGCTCGGAACTGGGGAGTCGGAATAGTCTTTGACCGAGTAGTAACACCCACAGTAGTCTTCTCCGGAGAAGATCGGGCAGAAGCCCCCCCAGCCTCAATATTCTGAGCGGCCACCGACTTCTTCGTCCGATGAAGGTACTTCATGGAATCCGCCTGAGAAGACATCTCTGCAGAAATAAAAGAAAAGGATTACCACAACAAGAAATCCCACCAAAACAAACAAAGCCAAAAATAACTCGAACGGAGAAGGCTTGGATCTCCCAACATTTTCTTCGTGTCCAAGTGAGGTGCCCGACCCCATAAACTGCTCACCACACCCACAAAAGCCTGCTCAACCTCATCTAGACTCTCAAAAGTATACTTAGCAGACACTACATTCTCCTGCCAACAAAGAGGAAAAGAAGGCTCCCCACTCTCATCTAGAAAGAAAGGTCGGCATCTCCAGTAGCCCGGACCTTGAAATAAAAATTCTTAAAATCATGAAAGGACTCATCATAAAGGGTACAAAACTTCCTTCCCTGGTTAGCCCTAAAAGAGACCCAAGATACCTTCCCTCCACCCGACCCTGGCTTCGTCAACACAAACAAGTAGGAAAAAAGAGAAATAGAGGGAGCGACGCCCAAAAACTGACACAAAAGTTGAAACAGCTTTAAAAACGCCCAAGAATTCGGATGGAGCTGCGTAGGGGCAAGGTTACAAGACCATAACACCTCGGACTCCAGGTCGGTAAAAGGAAGTCGGACACTCAGCTTAGAGAAAAAACAATCATAAGCATAAAAGAAGAGCTTCTCGGAACTGTCTAGGGGCGGGAAGCACACTCTCTCCTCGGAATCCGGGGCTACTAGCTCATAATCCCTCTCAGACTCTCTATTTTCACATATGCTACAGTGCCTACGAAACCTAGCTAAATACTCAGAATCTACCACAGAAGGGACTTTTAGAGGAAGAGGGTCTACCCAACCAAGACCACTTGGAATCTTGGTCGACATCGCTTGAAGAACCTTTCGAGACATAAAACTCTTACCTACAAAGAAGAATACAACAGCAAGCAAAAATCACATAAAAGCAGACAGCAAAAAACCCATTCAGCAAAGCAAGAAACAAAAACCCAACGAAGAAAATGCGGCAACCCGGAACAAAACACCAGAGAACAAAAAAGAGCCCCCCCCCCATATGCAAACAACAAGCAATGGCGGCACCTCTTTTTGGGGCAACCCAGGCATAAAGAAAAAGAACAAACAAGAGCCACACAAAGAACAGAAGCATATGATCACAAGAAAAACATGGGAACAAACCTGGAAGAAAGAAAACGAAGGCGAAGAGCTCCGAACCAAGGAGAACGAAACGGCGGCGCAGAAGAAACCCCGGAAAGGCACACGGAAAGATTCGGAGATGAAGAACAAAGAGAGAGAAGAAGCAGTGCTCGAAAAAGGAGATGGCAAAACTTAAGAAAAACAGGAAGGGAGCAGAATAAACGAAGAAAAAGGAAGGGGGCAAATAAATAAATGCCTTCACAGAGCACGAACGGAAATCGAGGAAAAACGGTAAAATGCAATAAATGCAGGAACGGCCATTTTTTGAATTTTGAAAAACTACTATGCCCGAGCTCGACCTCCCAAAAAGGACGAACTCGGGCAGGGGCACTGTTCATACCCTGACCGGGCTCCTCCAAACTCGGTCAATTCATAAAAGGTCCGACCTCGTCCTAAGACTCACGCCTAAAGGTCGGACCTCGGACATTAAAGCAAGGAAGGCCCATCAGAAGGAGCGCAACCCAAAACCTAAAGGCCGAAAAGGCCTAGAAGAGGCGGTTCCGCAAAGATAGGGATAAAACTCCCAAAAGATAAGATAAGATAAGAATATCTTATCCAGGGAAGATCACGGCCAACTACTATAAATACACTGGAGCACCCAGGTATGGCATTCATTCCACATTCTACACATATCTACTTGGACCCATGCTAACTTAAGCATCGGAGTGTCATTGCAGGTACAACCACCAACCACTCTACATATCAAGCTCGGGTCCCTGACCCCCACCTCGGGCCTCTCCAGACGACCGAGCTGCACGTTTCAGGTAACCCCCGGAACAGCAGGGTTCTCAGGATCATAAGCTTCTTCAGAAGCTGCCTCTCTAGTACTGTTGGATGCATGTTGCAATCCATTCAGATTTTGAGAGATCATGTTGACCTGTTGAGTCAACACTTTGTTTTGAGCCAATATGGCATTCAGAGCATCAATTTCAAGAACTCCTTTCTTCTGAGGTATCCCATTGTTCACGGAATTCCTCTCAGAAGTGTACATGAACTGGTTATTTGCAACCATGTCAATGAGCTCTTGAGCCTCTTCAGGCGTTTTCTTCAGGTGAATAGATCCACCTGCAGAATGGTCCAATGACATTTTCGAAAATTCAGAGAGACCATAATAGAATATATCTAATAGGGTCCATTCTGAAAACATGTCAGATGGACATCTTTTGGTCAGCTGCTTGTATCTTTCCCAAGCTTCATAGAGGGATTCACCATCTTTTTGTTTGAAGGTTTGAACATCCACTCTCAGCTTGCTCAGCTTTTGAGGAGGAAAGAATTTATCTAAGAAGGCGGTGACCAGCTTATCCCAGGAGTCCAGGCTATCCTTAGGTTGTGAATCCAACCATATTCTAGCTCTGTCTCTTACAGCAAAAGGGAAAAGCATGAGTCTGTAGACTTCAGGATCAACTCCATTCGTCTTTACAGTCTCACAGATCTGCAAGAACTTAGTTAAAAACTGATAAGGATCTTCAGATGGAAGTCCATAAAACTTGCAGTTTTGTTGCATTAAAGCAACTAGTTGAGGCTTAAGCTCAAAGTTATTGGCTCCAATGGCAGGAATGGAAATGCTTCTTCCATCAAACTTGGACGTTGGCTTTGTGAAGTCACCAAGCATTCTCCTTGCATTATTATTATTTTCGGCTGCCATCTCCTTCTCTTGTTCTAATGTTTCTGAAAGGTTACCTTTAGAATAATTTAATTTAGCTTCTCTTAATTTCCTCTTCAGAGTCCTTTTAGGTTCTGGATCAATCTCAACAAAAGTGCCTTTATCCTTATTCCTGCTCATATGAAAGAGAAGAAAACAAGAAAGGAAGGAGGAATCCTCTATGTCACAGTATAGAGATTCCTTTATGTTAGTAGAAAAAGAAAGGGGTAGAAGAATGAAGAAGAATTCGGATTTTTAGATGAAGAGAGGTGAAGAGAAGTGTTAGTAATTAATTAATTAAATAGAAGAAGAAAAGAGAAGGAAGATTTCGAAAATAATTTTTGAAAAAGAGGTTAGTAATTTTCGAAAATTTAAAGATGAAATATTATTGAAATTAAAATTTGAAACAATTAGTTAATTAAAAAGAATTTTTGAAAAAGAGTGAGATATTTTCGAAAATAGAAGAGAGAAAAGTAGTTAGGTGGTTTTGAAAAAGATAAGAAACAAACAAAAAGTTAGTTAGTTGATTGAAAAAGATTTGAAATCAAATTTTGAAAAAGATAAAATTTTTGAAAAAGATAAGATAAAAGATAAAAAGATTTTAATTTTAAAAATTTGAAATTATTTACTTCACTAACAAGAAACTACAAGATAAGGTTCTAGAACTTAAAGATTGAACCTTTCTTAACAAGAAAGTAACAAACTTCAAATTTTTGAACCAATCACATTAATTGTTAGCTAATTTTCGAAAATTAGATATAAAAGATAAGAAAAATATTTTGAAAATATTTTGAAAAAGATTTTTGAAATTTTCGAAAATTATAAAAAAAATGAAAAAGATATGATTTTTGAAAAAGATTTTGAAAAGATAAGATTTCAAAATTTGAAATTTTGACTTGACTTGTCAGAAACAACTAATTTTGAAAATTTTTGACCAAGTCAACCCAAAATTTCGAAAATTTGGAGGGAAATAAGGAAAAGATATTTTTTTGATTTTTAAATTTTTAAAGAAAAACACAAAAATGACCCAAAACATGAAAATTTTGGATCAAGATACAAGATGCATGCAAGAATGCTATGAATGTCAAGATGAACACCAAGAACACTTTGAAGATCATGATGAACATCAAGAACATAATTTTGAAAAATCTTTGATGCAATGAAAACATGCAAGACACCAAACTTAGAGATTTTTAATGCTTGGAAAATATGAATGCAAAAATGCACATGAAAAACAACAAACAACACAAAACAAGAAATCATCAAGATCAAACAAGAAGTCTTGTCAAGAACAACTTGAAGATCATGAAGAACACTATGAATGCATGAAATTTTCGAAAAATGCAAGAAAAATTTTTAAAAGCATGCAATTGACACCAAAGTTAAAAATTAACACAAGACTCACACAAGAAACACAAAATATTTTTGATTTTTATGATTTTCTAATTTTTTTGTATTTTTATTAATTTTTTCGAAATTAAAGTTTAGAAAAACGAAAAATAAAAGAAAAATTTTGAAAAAGATTTTTGAAAAGAAAATTACCTAATCTGAGCAACAAGATGAACCGTCAGTTGTCCATACTCGAACAATCCCCGGCAACGGCGCCAAAAACTTGGTGGACGAAATTGTGATCAATATTCTAACTATTTTGAGATGAAGGCTTCTATTATGGCACTGGTTGAATTCACAACTCCGTTCAACTAACCAGCAAGTGTACTGGGTCGTCCAAGTAATAAACCTTACGTGAGTAAGGGTCGAATCCACAGAGATTGTTGGTATGAAGCAAGCTATGGTCACCTTGTAAATCTCAGTTAGACAGATTAAAGGGTAATTGTGATCATTGGACTAAATAATAAATAAAAAGGAATAATAAAAGGGATAGAACACTTATGCAGATTCATTGGTAGGAATTTCAGTTAAGTATATGAAGATGCTGTATGGCCCAAGGACGCCTGCTCTCCTACTGCTTCTACTCAATCCTTCTTACTCCTTTCCATGGCAAGCTGTGTATAAGGGTTCACCATCAGCGGTGGCTACTTTCAATCCTCTCGGAAAAATATCCTATGCGGCTGTCACTCGCACAGCTAATCATCTGGAGGCATCACCCATGGTTGATGGCTACATCCCATCCTTGCAGTGAAAACTAATGCTCACGCACTCTGTCACAGTACGGCTAATCACTGGTTGGTTCCCGCGCCTACTGGAATAGAATCCCTTGATTCTTTTGCGTCTGTCACTAACGCCCAGCACTTGCAAGTTTGAAGTACGTCACAGTCATTCATTACCGGAATCCTACTCGGAATACCACAGACAATGTTAGACTTTCCGGATTCCCAGGATCCTACTCGGAATACCACAGACAAGGTGAGACTTTCTGGATTCTCATAAATGCCGCCATCTATCTAGCTTATACCACGAAGATTCTGTTGGGGAATCTAAGAGATACACATTCAAGCTTTGTTGCATGTAGAACGAAAGTGGTTGTCAATCACGCGCGTTCATAAGTGAGAATGATAATGAGGGTTATCTGACTCAGCACATTCATCATGTTCTTGGGTACGAATGAATATCTTGGAATAAGAATAAGAGAGGAATTGAATAAAAGAAAGTAGAAATTCATTAATACTTGAGGTACAGCAGAGCTCCACACCCTTAATCTATGGTGTGCAGAAACTCCACCATTGAAAATACATAAGTAAAAGAGGTTCAGGCATGGCCGAATGGCCAGCCCTCTCCATGATCAAGTGACCGAATATTCAAGGAGATTAAACTGTCAAAAGATGTCTAATACAATAGATAAATGTCCTATATATACTAGACTAGCTACTAGGGTTTACATGAGTAAGTAATTGATGCATAAATCCACTTCCGGGGCCCACTTGGTGTATGTTTGGGCTGAGCTTGATCAATACACGAGCTGAGGCTTCTCTTGGAGTTGAACTTCGAGTTATGACGTGTTTTGGGCGTTCAACTCCGGATCATGACGTTTTTCTGGTGTTTAACTCCAGATAGCAGCATGTACTTGGCGTTCAACGCCAAGTTACGTCGTCATTCTTCGAATAAAGTATGGACTATTATATATTGCTGGAAAGCCCTGGATGTCTACTTTTCAACGCCGTTGAGAGCGCGCCATTTGGAGTTCTGTAGCTCCAGAAAATCCATTTTGAGTGCAGGGAGGTCAGAATCCAACAGCATCAGCAGTCCTTTTGTCAGCCTTTTTCAGAGTTTTGCTCAAATCCCTCAATTTCAGTCAGAATTTACCTGAAATCACAGAAAAACACACAAACTCAACGTAAAGTCCAGAAATGTGAATTTAACATAAAAACTAGTGAAAACATCCCTAAAAGTAGCTTGAACTTACTAAAAACTACCTAAAAACAATGCCAAAAAGCGTATAAATTATCCGCTCATCACTAATCATCTGTCGGTTCTCAATCAAGTTGGAATAGAATCCCTTAATTCTTTTGCGTTTGTCATCACGCCCAGCCTTCAGGAGTTTGAAGCTCGTCACAATCATTCAATCCCAGAATCCTACTCGGAATACCATAGACAAGGTTTAGACTTTCCGGATCCTCATGAATGCCGCCATCTATCTAGCTTATACCACGAAGATTCTGTTGGGGAATCTAAGAGATACACATTCAAGCTCGGTTGCATGTAGAACAGAGGTGGTTGTCAATCACGCGCGTTCATAGGCGAGAATGATGATGAGCGTCACATAATCATCACATTCATCATGTTCTTGGGTGCGAATGAATATCTTGGAATAAGAATAAGAGAGATTTGAATAAAAGAAAATAGAATTGCATTAATACTTGAGGTACAGCAGAGCTCCACACCCCTTAATCTATGGTGTGCAGAAACTCCACCGTTGAAAATACATAAGTGAAAGGTTCAGGCATGGCCGAATGGCCAGCCCCCAAAACGTGATCAATAGCCTCTTAGGATGAAGAATAAAACAAAACTGAGACCAAAGATTAAACGTGGTCAAAAGACGTCTAATACAATAGTTAAATGTTCTATTTATAATAAACTAGCTCCTAGGGTTTACATGAGTAAGTAATTGATGCATAAAATCCACTTCCGGGGCCCACTTGGTGTATGCTTGGGCTGAGCTTGATCAATCCACGAGCTGAGGCTTCTCTTGGAGTTGAACTCTGAGTTATGATGTGTTTTGGGCGTTCAACTCCGGATCATGACGTTTTTCTGGCGTTTAACTCCAGATAGCAGCATGTACTTGGCGTTCAACGCCAAGTTACGTCGTCAATTTCCGAATAAAGTATGAACTATTATATATTTCTGGAAAGCTCTGGATGTCTACTTTCCAACGCCATTGAGAGCGCGCCATTTGGAGTTCTGTAGCTCCAGAAAATCCATTTCGAGTGCAGGGAGGTCAGAATCCAACAGCATTCAGCAGTCCTTTTGTCAGCCTTTTTTAGAATTTTGCTCAAGTCCCTCAATTTCAGCCAGAATTTACCTGAAATCACAGAAAAACATACAAACTCATAGTAAAGTCCAGAAATGTGAATTTATCATAAAAACTAATGAAAACATCCCTAAAAGTAGCTTGAACTTACTAAAAACTACCTAAAAACAATGCCAAAAAGCGTATAAATTATCCGCTCATCACAACACCAAACTTAAATTGTTGCTTGTCCCCAAGCAACTGAAAATCAAATAGGATAAAAAGAAGAGAATATACTATAAATTCCAGAATATCAATGAATATTAATTATAATTAGATGAGCGGGACTTGTAGCTTTTTGCTTCTGAACAGTTTTGGCATCTCACTTTTTCCTTTGAAGTTCTGAATGATTGGCTTCTTTAGGAACTTTAGAATTTTGGATAGTGTTATTGACTTTCCTAGTTAAGCATGTTGATTCTTGAACACAGCTACTGATGAGTCTTGGCTAAGCATTTTATTTTCCAGTATTACCACCGGATACATAAATGCCACAGACACATAACTGGGTGAACCTTTTCGGATTGTGACTCAGCTTTGCTAGAGTCCCTAGTTAGTGGTGTCCAGAGCTCTTAAGCACACTCTTTTGCTTTGGATCACGACTTTAACCACTTAGTCTCAAGCTTTTCACTTAGACCTTCATGACACAAGCATATGGTTAGGGACAGCTTGATTTAGCTGCTTAGGCCTGGATTTTATTTCCTTGGGCCCTCCTATCCATTGATGCTCAAAGCCTTGGATCCTTTTTACCCTTGCCTTTTGGTTTTAAGGGCTATTGGCTTTTTCTACTGCTTCTTCTTTTTTTTTTCCGCCATTCACTGCTTTTTCTTGCTTCAAGAATCAATTTCATGATTTTTCAGATCATCAATAACATTTCTCTTTGTTCATCATTCTTTCAAGAGCCAACAATTTTAACATTCATAAACAACAAGATCAAAAGACATATGCACTGTTCAAGCATTCATTTAGAAAACAAAAGTATTGTCACCACATCAATATAATTAAACTAAATTCAAGGATAAATTCGAATTCATGTACTTCTTGTTCTTTTGAATTAAAACATTTTTCATTTAAGAGAGATGAAGGATTAATGGATTTTATTCATATCTTTGAGGCATGGTTACGTACTAATGATCATGAAATAAAGACACAAAACATAGATAAACACAATATTAAAAACCGAAAACAGAAAGAAATAAAAACAAGGAATGAGTCCACCTTAGTGGCGTCTTCTTCTTGAAGGACCAATGATGTTCTTTAACTCTTCTATGTCCCTTCCTTGCCTTTGTTGCTCCTCCCTCATTGCTCTTTGATCTTTTCTTATTTCATGGAGAATGATGGAGTGCTCATGATGTTCCACCCTTAATTGTTCCATATTGCGGTTTAAATCTTCTAAGGAGGTGTTGAGTTGCTCCCAATAGTTGTTTGGAGGAAAGTGCATCCCTTGAGGCATCTCAGGGATTTCTTGCTGATGAGCTTCCTCATGCATCTCTTGAGAACCGTGAGGGGTCTCTCTTGCTTGCTCCATCCTCTTCTTGGTGATGGGCTTATCCTCTTCAATGAGGATGTCTCTTTCTATGATAGCTCCAGCTGAGTAACATAGATGGCAAATAAGGTGAGGAAAAGCTAGCCGTGCCATTGGTGAAGGCTTGTCGGCTATTTTGTAGATTTCATTGGAGATGACCTCATGAACTTCTACATCCTCTCCAATCATGATGCCATGAATCATGATGGCCCGATCCACAGTAACTTCAGATCGGTTGCTAGTAGGAATGATGGAGCGTTGAATGAACTCCAACCATCCTCTAGCCACAGGCTTGAGGTCCAGTCCTCTTAGTTGGACTGGCTTGCCTTTGGAGTCTCTCTTCCATTGAGCTCCTTCCATACATATGTCCATTAGGACTTGGTCCAATCTTTGATCAAAGTTGACCCTTCTAGTGTAGGGGCGTTCATCTCCTTGCATCATAGGCAAGTGAAACGCCAACCTCACATTTTCCGGACTAAAATCCAAGTATTTCCCCCGAACCATGTGAGAGAATTCTTTGGACTCGGGTCATACCTGATCATGGTTCCTAGTGATCCATGCATTGGCATAGAACTCTTGAACCATTAAGATTCTGACTTGTGCATGGGGTTGGTTAGGACTTCCCAACCTCTTCTTCAGACTTCTGTCGGATCTCCGGATACTCATTTTCTTAAGCTTGAAAGGGACCTCAGGGATCACCTTTTCTTGCCACAACATCATAGAAGTGGTCTTGATGGCTCTTGGAGATGAATCTTTCCATCTCCCTGACTCGGAGGTGGAAGCTTTTGTCTTCCCTTTCCTTTTTTAGAGGATACTCCGGCCTTAGGTGCCATGATGGTAATGGAAAAACAAAAAGCTTATGCTTTTACCACACCAAACTTAAAATATTGCTCGCCCTCGAGCAAGAGAAGAAATAAGAGAAGAAGAAGAAGAAGAAAATATGGTAGAGAGGGAGAGAGGTAGGTTCGGCTTAGGTGAAGAAGAAGGGGTTGTGTTGTGTGAAAATGGAGTAGAATGGAAGGGTATTTATAGGTAGAGGGGGGAGGTTGTGTTCAGCCATTTAGGGTGGGAATGGGTGGGAAATTGGTTTTGAATTTTTGAAGGTAGGTGGGGTTTATGGGGAAGAGTGGAAGGATGTGAGTGGTGAATGGGGTAATTGGGAAGAGGAATTGAGGTGATTGGTGAAGAGTGTTGGGAAGTGTGGCATGGGGAATAGGAGAGTGTGATTAGGATTAAAAGGTAAGGTGGGAATATGTTAGGTGGGGATCCTGTGGGGTCCACAGATCCTGAGGTGTCAAGGAATTCCATCCCTGCACCAAATAGGCATGTAAATTGCCTTCGTGCATCATTCTGGCGTTTAAACGCCCATTGGTGCACATTCTGGGTGTTCAACGCCCATGTAAAGCATGTTTCTGGCGTTGAACGCCAGTTTCATGCTTGTTACTGGCGTTCAGCGCCAGTTTTTCCTCTCTGGGCACATTCCTGGCGTTCAGCGCCAGAATGTTGCTTGTTTCTGGTGTTCAGCGCCAGAATGATGCTCTGTTCTGGCGTTGAACGCCAGCCAGATGCATCTTACTGGCGTTGAACGCCAGCCTGTGCATCCTCTAGGGTGAAAAATTTTTTCTTCTGCTGTTTTTAATTTTTATGATTTTTTCGTGACTCCTCATGATCATATACCTAATAAAACACAAAATAACAATAAAATAGAATAAAATAAAATTAGATAAATAAAATTGGGTTGCCTCCCAACAAGCGCTTCTTTAAGTCAATCGATTGACAGTGGCTCTCATGGAGCCACAAGGTGATCAGGTCAATGTTGTA